>NW_008665379.1:4699-12322 GCF_000695815.1 Acanthisitta chloris | reverse complement strand
GTCCCGGCTTCCTCCGGCCCTGCGTCACCGGGCTCGGGGAGCGGCGCCCGAGCCCATCCCTGGCGCTCCCCTCCTTTGTCCTCAGCGCCAAGGATGCCCACCCGGCTTCGCTCTGGATGGGGATGGGGAGCCGGAGTGGGCGCGCTGCCCCACGGTGATGCTCCGGCTGTCACATCACCTTGGTGGTGGTGGCGTCGTGGGGCTTCAATGGGAAGGTGAAAGGATCTGGTTTTCCTTCCGAAATTGTCGCGTTTCCGTTCGGCTGCTCGGTTTTCTCCTTTTAAAATCCTTTCTTTCTACAGGGAGGGTCAGGACAGAGCCCCCGGGTTGCCAAAAAGCCCATGGAAGAGCTCTTCCCGCAGCATGCGGGTGCACAGGAAATGCAGTGCTCCCAGGGTTTTTCCTCTTGGGAGCAGTACTGCTATCTCCAGGGGGATAAAATCCCGAGGAATGGTGGGGGTGTTCGTGCCCTCCATTCCTGCAGATTTGCATTTCTCCTGCATTGTGGAGGAGGCAAAGTTTCCAGCAGTGGAGGTTTAGGAGAGCCTGCAGTGGCAGGGAGGGTTGGTTTGCAGTGGGAGCCGTGTCCCCCAGTAGAGGGGTCTGAGATGTTTAGTTGATGTGGGAATATTGGATGGAGAAGGGATGTTGGCAATAATGGCTCCAGGTTTGGATCATCAGACTCAGTGCTGTTCTCGATGGCTTGGAAGTCAAAATAGTGGAAGTTTCCCTCTTCTTGTGGGTAAGTGATGGTTGGGGCAGGGGCATCCCTATCCTGCCACCCCTTCATCCTTCTTGGGACCATCAGGATTTCCTCTGCTCTCCCCTGTTACTGAGAGCAAGCCATGGGGGCATTCACCCCTCTCTCCCTTGCCAGCCTTGGGACATCTCCTGCTCCATCACCTCTCTGCAGTTCCATGCCCAGCCTATCCCAGAGGAGCCAAACTGATTTTCCTCAGGGATTTTCAGCCCAGCTGCAATTTTCACTGGATTTATCCCCTCCTTCCCATGCTGAAGAAGAAGGGTGGGTGAGAAGAGCTGGAAGATCCCCCGTGTTCTGGCGGCGGTGGCTTTGTCACCACCAGCAGAGCGGGGCCGTGGATGACGCCAGCGCTCCAAAGACCAGCATTGTTCCAAACACCCAGCCACGGACAATTTCACTCACAGCCCTGCAGAAATGGGGCTTCTTGCTTCAGCTCTGGGTCGTGGGCGTCGTTTTTTGGTTCATGGAGCAATCCTGGCTCTGCTCAGCTCCGCTCCAGTCTAAATCCATGTGGGATCAGGGCTAGGAATTCTGATGAGATGCGGTGGAGCGTGCAAAGGGGGCAGAGCTGTGGCTGGTATTGATGCTCAGCTCCGTAACGCCTGGCTCCCTGCTGTTGAATGTCGGCATTGGTAAGTTTGGAATTTGGTTTTGTTCCCAGGAAAAGCTGGAATTCATGGCTGAGCTGCCCTGCAAAGCCAGCACTTGTTCTCATGTGTCCTCCCTCTTGCAAAAAACTCGGCATCCCTCGTGATGGATACTGGAAACAGGATTGTGTGAAGTGTGATGGGTTAGGTGTTGAGGAAGGAGACCTGAACCGCACTCTGTATCCTCTCCTTACTTCCACCGTGACCCTTGGGCCCCTCTTCCCATCATCTGGGGACACTCTTCCCATCATCTCAGGGCATCATTCCGACCTCAAACCACGGCATTGGCTCTGGTCTCCATCCAAGGGCAGTGGGAACGTGCCTGGTGCTTGGCCCCGTCCCTGGGCCATCCTGCACACACTGGGGAAGGAGCATCTCCACTGTTAGTTTGGGTTTGCATCCCCAGGTTTTGGGTGACTGGATGCTCCAGGAGGTGCTCTGGCAAAGTGAGGTACAGCTGGTGATATTCCCTGCCTTGCCTTACGGATAGGAGATATTCCTGGATGCATACACGTGGATGTGTGCTGTGTTAAGGCTGAAGATGGTTGCTGTGTTCTCCCATTCATTTTCCCACGGTGCTCACCCGGCTGCTTTGAGGGACTCGTGGTCCAAGTTAGGGAGCTCCTTGTTGCGATGTGCTAGGGAGAAACCCCTGGGATGAGCTGGGCTCCTTTGGCTCATCCCATGCGAGGGGCTGTGCCCCCGCCGATAAACCCTGGCCCTTCGCTTCCTCCCATCGGAAGTCATTAACGCCGACGAGCTTTTCTGGCTCAATAGCTCCCAGTAACTCTGAATAGCTCCCAGTAACTCTGTGCCGCCGCCTGACATCCAACACCGCCGCCTGCCTGCGCTCCCTGCTCCCGGAGCCTCCGTCCTCGCTCCCTGTCCCTCCTCCTCCTGGGGACACATCGCTGTCCTCCTCTCTTTGGGAGGATGGAACTTCTCCGTTTTGGGGTGTTGTTGGGTGGGAGCAGAGCATTTTGGGGACTCCCTCCATCCTGCCTGCATCCTTTGAGCAGGGTGTGGTGGGAGGCTGGGATGCACTGCCCCATCCCCCTTGGGGCTCCTGTGTGTGGTCAATACACAGCAGAAAGGGAATTGCATCCTGGGACCCTCTCGGTCTTCTGGGGCCATTTGAAACTGGCCTTACTGGGCAGGCTGGTCTGTAGCAGGTAGAAGTGTCAGCCCCTGATGCTTGTTACCTGTGTTCTCACGGCCAGGTTTGCCACTCCACAATGGAGCTGCAGCCCTGGGAGGCCACTGATGGGTGCCCCCTGTGCCAGGGCTGCTGTATCTGAACAGAAGTTTGCCACTGTAAAATCCTCCTTTTGCTCCCCCTTTCATGAATGTCCCCCAGTCTCAAGGCTATTTTTCCTACCACTTGCTCCCTTCTCCATGCCCCATCTTCATCTCCTTTGCGGTGGAACTCCTTGCTTCACCACAGTTTGCTGTTGGGTTTGCTGGGGACTGTGTAGCTCCCACCATGACCAGGGATGCTCCTTGGGCACTCCTTCTCTTTGTCCCACCCTGTCTTACAACATATCCTTGGTCTCTTTCACAGGCAACCAAGCAGTTCCTGGAGGAGATCAACAAGTGGACAGGCCAGTACAATGTGTCCCCGCTCTCCTGGAATGTGGCTGTCAAGTTCCTCATGGCCCGCAAGTTCGACGTCCTGCGGGCCATTGAGCTCTTCCACTCCTACCGGGTGAGCACACAGAACCAGGACCCCCCAGCTGAGGGCTTGCTGCTCTACCAGAGATCCCTGCTCCAAAGGGTCACCCTCCCCCTACTGTTTTTTTCTTTTCCCCACTCCCTTGTGAGTTTTATCCAGCTGGAAAATCCTCTTTTAGCCAAGGCAGGTCACCATGGAGATCTCGCCAACCCCAATCCCCTCCCCTCCACTGAGAACACGGTGCCATCCTGGCTGGTCTGTGCTGCCCACAGAGCATGTCCCCATATATTAAGGATATATATCCAAGTGTTTCTTTCCTATCCTGGTTTTGCAAAGCTGCTCCTCCCCAATGCTGTGTGTGGGGGCTGAGCTGGAAAATGGGCCCATGGAGCAGAGGTTCCCTGGAGAGTGGTGGGTGGTGCAGAAGGTCGGGGATGCCTCTGCCCTTGGTCACGGTGGCTCCCTGCCCACAGGAAACGCGGCTGAAGGAGGGAATTGTGAAGCTGAAGCCACACGAGGAGCCGCTGCGCTCGGAGCTGCTTAGCGGCAAATTCACCATTCTGGTAGGTGGGATGTCCCCACCGTGTTATCCCAGCTGGGTGGCTCATCCCAGCTCTGCTCCGTGTAGGTGCTGCAGGAGCCTGACCCTGTTTCCTTGGCAGAGCGTGAGGGACCCCTCAGGAGCCTCCATCGCCCTGTTCACAGCCAAGCTGCACCACCCCAGCAAGAGCGTGCAGCACGTGGTGCTCCAGGCGCTCTTCTACCTGCTGGACCGAGCCGTGGAGAGGTGAGCTTGCCTCTGCCCAGGTACTCTGTCTCACACTGGGGAGCCCCTTTTCTCCCAGGGAGGTCACTGCTCCCCATGGCTTGAAATTCCCTGGTTTGAACCCCAGCCTGTCCTCCCCATAGAGGCAATTCATCAGGGAAACAAAATCCTCCGTGCCCTGGGCCAAGCTCTGCTCGGCCCTGCCCTGCCCACGCCCCAGGTTCAGTTCAGCAAAGCCCCAGGTTCCTGTAGCTTTGGCTGGGGAGGATGCAGCCCCACCACCAGCCAGATGTAACGTGAGCCCTGCCAAAAATACAAAGCCGGGACATTCCCCCCTATTTATCCTGCTGGGCTCTTTCTGGTTTTGACCTTGCCCATCACAGGTGATGCAGCTGAAACAGGCTTGAGGCATGAACCAGCCTTAAATAAGGGTGGTAGGAAGAGGTGGTGGAGCAGCTGGGACGTGCAGAAGCGAGGTTTGGGTCTGTGAGTCCTTCTGGAAGCAGAGAAAGGGATTCTAGGGCATCAGTGAGGGGCAGAGCTGCGCGTGCAGGAGCTGAGGGGCTGTGTGTTGCAGGGTTGACATTGCTCTTTCCCCTCTCTCAGCTTTGAGACGCAGAGGAATGGACTGGTGTTCATCTATGACATGGCAGGGTCACAGTACACCAACTTCGAGCTGGACCTCAGCAAGAAGATCCTCAACCTGCTCAAGGTGAGATCCAGGGGTGATTCGGTGTCCAGGGACAGCGTGTGGGCCTCTTGCTCACTGAGAACCCAAACTCCTGTGGTTTTGGTATCACGTTTTACCCCAGACCATGCTGACCACATTTCGGCCAAGGAGCACTGGCTGCAGCCCCACAGGACCTCAGGGAGGCACTGGGAGCCTGCCAGGCTGGACCCGTCCAGGGCTGTGTGTCCAGCAGGCAGGAGGGATCAGCTGTCCCTGGGCTGGATTCCTCCCGCAGCTGCTGGCAGCACTTTTGGGAAAACAGATGCAAATTGTTTTTTAATCGTGCTGGCATTTGGTGCCTCCTCCCTTCTCCGGAAAACAGCAATAACACTCAATATTGGCTGTGTGTTCTTTGCACAATCCCAGCTCCTGCTCTTCACCTCTCCCCCACGGAGCCAAACCCTCTGCCTACCTAATTCCAAAGAAATAATTTGTTTCCTTATCTGAGTATAAAAACAAGCGCTTCCGTGAGCGTGTGAGGCACATTTCAGATGTGGCATCACCACTGTGAGGGCCCTTTGCTGGTTGTCACCTCTTCTGGGACGTGTCCCCTGCCTCGGCAGAGTGGATCTGATCCTGTCCTGCCCTCAGGGTGCCTTCCCAGCTCGGCTGAAGAAGGTTTTCATCGTGGGAGCACCCATGTGGTTCCGTGTGCCCTACTCCATCATCAGCCTGCTGCTGAAGGAGAAGTTGCGGGAGCGGGTGAGTGGGGACTCCCCTGGCACATGGGACCCTCAGTGGGGAGGACTGAGGCTGTTTTCCCTTTGGGACAGAGTGGTGGAAGCAGCTTGTGACCCTCAGCCCCATCTGCCGGAAGCTGCTGAGCACCAGACCATTGGCATCCCTGTCCCCATCCCCAGTGGACCCTCTCCAGCCTTCTTGGACTCACCCCTGCCTTTCCTCTTCCTCCTGCAGGTGCAGATGGTGAAGATGTCGGAGCTGAAGGAACACCTGCCCCGGGAATGCCTCCCTGAGTACCTCGGGGGATCCCTCAAACTGGACCCTCTGAGCTGGAACTGCCGGTTCCTGCCCCAGCAGAATGGGCACCCCGACCCCCTGGACGAGCTCATCCTGGTGCCGCTGGCGGCCCCCAAAGATAACGGCTCCGTCCACGTCCCCGGGCCCAAATCCATCACCCTCCAGGAGCTGCTGGATCACGTCAACCACAAGCAGAAACGGGGCATCTATGAAGAGTACGAAGATATTCGGCGCAGGAGCCCGGCCGGCACCTTCGTCTGCTCTTTGTGAGTCGGGGGAAGGAGCCAAGTGTCCCTGTGTCACCCCAAAAAGCTGGGACCCCCTCCCCAAGATGGTGGTCCCTCTGCCTCGGTGGGGTGCGATGCTTGGAGTTAGCAATGGAGAGCCCCAGCCCTGGGGTCGGTCGGGTGAGCCCCCTGTGTAGGTCCTGCAGCCCCCGGGGTTAGGAGGGAGCCGCAGGGGATGGCAGGGACCAGGACCTGGCTGGGACTCTGCTTCCCGAGACTTTGGCCAGGTGATGGCAGCAGAGCCCAGACTACCAGCTCCGGAGGCTTGCGCAGAGGGAGGGATGCTGCCTTTGCCTTCCCTGCCTGGAAAACATCCCTGCTTCCCTCTCCCAGGGCACCCTATAACCAGGAGAAGAACCGGTACGGGGACGTGCCCTGCCTGGACCAAACCCGCGTCAAGCTGGCGAAGCCGTACAGCCGCCCAGAGGTGAGCCAGCCTGGGATGGAAACTGCAGCTCCCTCGGGAAGCCAGTGCAGCCATCCGGGCCACAGGGCTCTGGAGGGCTCATCCCATCCGTGCTTTTCTCCCTGCAGCTGACTGACTACATCAATGCAAGCTTCATGGATGGCTACAAGCAGAGGAATGCTTATATCGGCACTCAGGGTATGGCCTGAGCCTCCAAGGGGTTATTCTGTTCCTGATGCACCTGTGAGCTTCACCTCCCTGCCCAGCATCAGCCACTGGCCATGGTGGGGGACACCCTGGGAACAGGGTGCTGCCCAGCAGGTCCCCTTCCTCTGGGTGTTTTCACTCCCCTCTCAGTTTCCAGTCAGAAGGGTGGAGAGTTTCTCCTGGCAGATAGTGAGTGGGTCCATCCTCCTTCATCCACCTTCACAAAACAGGTCCTGGATAAGCAGCCCCCCACTAGCAGCAGCAGTGACAGCCCCTTCCCTCTTCATGCCCCAACCCAACCCTGGCTTTACCCCATCTGTCCAGAGAGATAGATAGCAGGGAGAGATACTGAGCCATTCAGGGCTGGGGGGAGGATTGGTGGCAGCTCCAGGCTGGGATAGTGGATCAGCACTAGGGTCAGTCCCCACAGGAAGGGGCTGTGATTTCCTGGCAGGGGTGAAGGAGGGTGGTGGAGGCAGCTGGGCAAAGGGGTTTGCCCAAATCCATCAGGTTTTAGCTTGACATGTGGGTTGTCCCTGCAGGGCCTCTGGAAAACACCTATGGTGACTTCTGGCGCATGGTGTGGGAGCAGAACGTCCTGGTGATCGTGATGACAACCCGGTGAGTGCTCATGGAGGGAAACAGCCCTCTTTTTCTTTGCAAAGTGAGCATTTTTGTTGTGGGATGAGCGGTGGGCTCCGTGGGCAGTGACCCTGCAGCTGTGGTGCCACCCAGAGCTCTGCCGTGTGGGGACATCGTGTCAGGGAGAGACCATTTGATCCCTGTGGCATCCCTGAGGGACCAAGGCTGGGTGGCATGGGACATGTCCCAGACAGGGTGAGGAGGACATCAACAGCTTGTCCTTGTCCTGCTCCCAGGCTGGAAGAGGGAGGCAGGAGGAAGTGTGGCCAGGACTGGCCCCTGGAGAAGGATTTCCAGGTGTGCTTCGGGGCCCTAACCATCACCAACCTGGGTGTGGAGAACCTCAACCATTACAAGAAAACCATCCTGGAGATCCACAGCTCGGAGGTGCGTGCCCACAGCTGTCTGGTGGGGGACAGCACAGGGGCACCAGGGCTCAGAGGAGGGAAGAGGGTCTAACCCCCCTGCTTTCCCCAGACCAGGGAGCGGCGGGCGGGGGGCCACCTTCCGTAACCTCGGCTGTGC
>NW_008665379.1:4398-4670 GCF_000695815.1 Acanthisitta chloris | reverse complement strand
GGCCGGATTACGGTGTCCCCTCCTCTGCTGCCACTCTCATTGACTTTTTGGGGGCTGTGAAACAGCAGCAGAGGGTGGCTGTGAGCGCCCTGGGACCTCGCTTCAAGGGTCACCCCGGGGGACCCCCTGTCGTGGTGCACTGCAGCGCCGGCATTGGCAGGACAGGTAACGCATGGGCTGGAGGTCTTGGGATAGGGAGGTGACAAGTCCAGTTTCCTTGGAACATTTCCATCCCTGGGACCCACGGTGTGTTTGCAAGCCGGTTGACCTGG
>NW_008665379.1:3831-4113 GCF_000695815.1 Acanthisitta chloris | reverse complement strand
TGGCGCACGCCCAGCCCGAGGGCCTGCTGCTCCCCACCCACGGCCGCGCCGCCCAGGAGAAGAGCTCGCCGGGGCACTGAGACCCACCACCTCCCCTCAGACCCCCTGCCCACCCTCTGGGGGCTGCGGAGCCTCCTCGGCGCCCGCCGGGACTCGTCGGGATGGTGGTGCCGGAGCACCTCGGCTGTTAGCACTGCTATGGAACTGTGCCTTATTCACCCAAACGGTGGTTACCGCTTGCCAGGGTGGGGGGGGCGTGGGAAGAGGCTCTCGCTGGTCCCC
>NW_008665379.1:0-3593 GCF_000695815.1 Acanthisitta chloris | reverse complement strand
TGCCCCCCCAGCTATTATATAGATACATATATACAAGCTCCTCTTTAGCAGCTCCCGAGGGCCCCCCTCATCCTGCCACCTCACTGCTGTGATCACTGGAGCGGTGAGTTTGGTCCTGGCTCTGTCTTGTCTTCCCCCTTCCCCCCTTTTTTACCCCCTCTCACGGGCAGTGTTGGGACCCGGTACCCACTCCCATGCCCATCCACTGAAGGCACGAGGATGCTTGGTGGCATCTCCTGCTTTCCTTGTCTCCTCTTCCCCGTGGAGACAGCAGCCCTGCCCCCAGGAGGATCTGGGTTGGCCAGGGGTGGGGAGCTGAGGCAGCTCCTGCCCCTGGGGGTGCTGCTGTGGGAGTCAGTAGGTACGAGGTGATGGGGACACGGGGACCGACCGGCTCACCGGGTTGCCCAGCTTTCCCAAGCTGGCACTGGGCACCCACAGGCCCAGCCCTGCGCTGAGTCACGGGCTGGGAAAGCGCTGAGCAAGAGTAGATCCCAAACCCTGGAGAGGCAACGAGCCTCTGCCCCGGCCCCCACTACCGCCTGGGCCTCCCCAACTTTATACTGTAATAAGCTCTTTGAATGTGTATATTAATATGCTGGGGGGGGGGGGTTGGGGAGTTTTTGTTTTGTTTTCTTTTGGGGTTTTGTTTTTCTTTTTTTGTATTTAACATTAACTTGATCCAAGCCAGAGCCAGAAGTATTTGTAAATGTTCCTATTTTGCTCTCGTTCAGAGAAACCTTTTTTTGTTGTTGTTCCTTTTTTGGGGGGTTGTTTTGTTTTTATTTTTATCAATATATAAATATACTACCAGTGAGCAGTCCTCTTCGCTGTTGTGGTGGCATTGGGCAGGAGAGGAGAGGGAGGGAGTTACAGGCTGTGATCCCCAAAAAGCAGCTGGCCCTGTCCCTGGGGATACACAGACTTTGTGGGGCACAGGGCTATGTTTAGAGCCAGGATGGGAGCAAGCCAGCCTGCTCCTGGCCTGGGTGAGGCTCAGACAGAGATAACCAGGCTGCAGGCAGCTTTCCTGGGCGGGCAGGATAGTGGCAGGAGGGAAGGCTGCATGATGGGCTGTGCTGTAGGCAGCCCCAGTAGCTGCAGGGGGGACATGAGCCCCCCACTCCCAGCTCCTGCCTCTTCTCCCAGGGCTGCGCTGAGCCCCAGAGCATCAATCTCCTGTCAGGCACTGGGATCTGCTTGCTGCTTCCTTTTGCTGCAGGATTTGGGGGTGAGAACAGTCGCCTCTGTGCTGCTGGACTCATTCTGAGCAGACATGTAGGGTGCAAAAATTAGGAGGGATGTGGCCAAACTGCCTGTGGACTGCCAGGCAGCCTCAGCGCCTTCGGGTACAAGTGATGCCAGTCCCGGAGCAGCAGCCACAGCCTGAGGCTTCAGGATGAGGGAAGAAATGAGGCAGCTGGTGCAAATGAAGCCCTAGAGCCAGTGGGAGAGCTCGTGCCCCAGAGCAGGGCAGCCAGTTGCAGCGAGGCTCCCAGGCAAGAGGGAATGCCAGCGGGTGGGAAGAGCAGCACCTGTGTTTGCTCAGCTGGAGGCTGGAAAAGCCAGGGATGCCAGCGTCTTTCTGGGACTGGCAGAGGAAGAAGCTTTCCCCTGTGCTCTGGGTGTGGACAGGCTTGGCCGTGCCAAACCAGGGCCAGACGCATGGGCTGGAAGGCTGGAAGAGAACTGGAGGCAGCAGGGAATCTGTCTGGAGGGGCTGCACGTCCCAGCGCCTGTGGCTACGTGAGAAGTGAGCGTTCCGAGCATCCCTGGAGCTGTGCACATCCTGCTCTGGAGTGGGTCTGTTTCAGCTGGAGTGTCCTGTCCTGCCAGGTACCATTTTCTGCCCCTCTGTGCCCCCAGAGCAGCATCAGCCCAGGCAGTGTGACCTGCAGTCTCCTCCAGCTCGGGCTGCCCTCAAGTTTCCCTCCTGGCACCCATTGCAGGGTGGCTCCAGCAGCGGAGGGAGCCCCTCATCTCTGGAGGAAGGATCCTGGGGCCCTCCCTCCTCGCTGCCAGACTTCTTCACCCAGCTGGGCTTCTTGGCAGATGTGCAGAAGGGGGGTGTTTGCAGCTTGTTGTCAAGCCTGTGCTGTCAGCAGCAGCTCTTGTGGCGCAGCAGGGCTTTTGGCAAGGTGTTGGGTCCGGATCTGAAAGCTGCAGGTGATGCCAAGTGTCCCACGTGGCCCATCCATGGGTGTGCCCAGCCCGTTTCCCTTCCATAGGCTGCAAGATCCCAAGCAAGCCTGCACTGTGGAGAAGGATAAAGGTGGTCTTGCTTTTTAACTTACGATGCAGGCACAGAGAACCAAAACTTTTCTGAGAAGACCTGTGTCCTGGATGTCTGGCAGCATCACGTAGGAATACCAGGCAGAGGAGAGGGACAGGGATCACTGTCACTGGCTCTGAATGGGAACAGCTTGGATACACTGCTGTCATAGACCTCAACAGCTGCCTTCAAGGAGGGATGAAGATCCCATTTGTGCCAGAGGTGGAGGAAAGGGCTGTAAGCATTTTCCATGGAAAACCAACCCAAATACTCAGCTCTCCTGTTTCCAGGGCTGCATTTCTTGTCAAAGCCAGTGTTTTCAGTCCTCTTGCACAACATGAGGTTTTATTCCATCCACTCCTTCCCCCCGTGCCAGCAGGTCATGCTCAGCAGCAGAAATATGGATTTCCCTGGAAATGGTCACTTTGTGCAGAGAGCCAGGAGTTACTGGAAAGAAGAGCTTTGTGTTGTTTGGAGAGCATTGGGAAAAATGGGCTGCTTGAGTGCAGGCAGCCTGATGCCTGCAGCATCTCCCCAGAGTGCCCCAGGGATGGGGATCAGCCACCATGGGCAAAACCCACAGCACAGACAGTTCCAAGAATCCAAAGTGTTGATTGATGTTGGGAACAGGATTTAAAGCCCTTGCAGGGAAATCCCGAAGTGCCACTGCCATCCCTGTGCCCACCTGTCTCATCTGGCTTTCTTGGCTGCACGCACACCTTGCTAATTACGATCACTTTAGTGCTTGTAATTTTGAGCCCTGGGAGTTTGGAAAGAGCCTGGCTCTGGAGTGCTTCATTTCCCAACCCTCCTGCTTCCTTGCCTCTGGTTTCCAAGGCTTGGGCTCGATCTCACAGGACTCTCTGCAGGCTCAAATCCCCCTGACCAGAGCCTTTCCAGCTGCTTCTCCCAGCCACGGCCGTGATGAGATCCTCCTCGTCTGAGCCTGCCTGTCCTGGCTGGGGGTTAGACCTGCAAAAGGGTAAAGAAACAAAGAAAGAAATCCCAGAGATTTAGACATTGTTTGGGCGAAGATCCTTGAAATACGTATGTTAATAGAAGCGTAGAGTGTGTGCGTTTGCGTTTCACTCCTCCCGAGCACAACGAGCACTAACAGGCAGCCAGGCCTGGCTCCTCCAGCCTTGTTTTGGGGATCCCAGCAACTCCCTCCACAACTTTCCAAAGGGGAGGCTTAAAGACATTAACCCCCATCCCGTGTTTTAGCGCAGGGCACTGCTGACCACCCCTGCGGTGCAGCACCGGGGGGAGATCCATCCCCTTCCCGGTGGGATCCGTTCCCTCCTCGGTGAACCCTTTCCCT
>NW_008665378.1:0-697 GCF_000695815.1 Acanthisitta chloris | reverse complement strand
TCTTGATCATCACAGTCTTTTAAAAAAATAGAATTGTGATTGAAGAGCACGAACAAATGCAAACCAAGAGGACTTTAAAATCAATTTAGAGATAAAAATCTATTTTCCTATGTGAGTAGATAATCTTTATAAAATTATACATAACAGTACCTTTATTGAAATTTATAGAAGACTAAAAACTTCTGCAAAAGTTTGTGAAATTTTTTTCTCCTCGAATTACGGCAGTGGTGCTGTGTTAAGAGTACAGCAATTTGGCAGAAAATAAACACCCTTGCTTTCCAGTTGGTTCTTCATATGAGGTAATACTTCTACAAGTAGCAGCAGGGGTTTTGCATACTTCTGGGGAAAAAAAGAAGTTATTAAGCCTTTCCTACAAAATGTGATGAGTTCCGAGTAAAAATATTTGTTTACAATTTATTTTCTATTCTTTTTCCATGTGCAAGCAATAAATAAATTCATAATGGCAGAGAGATTTCTGTCTGTTGTTTTTCTTGTCTTTGCTTATGCAGTATAGCTGTGCTACGTCTCCATGGAATAAGAAACCATGTAAAAACCAGAAAGGATGAAATAAAATGCAAGCAAGAAGAACTGAACACACTTTTTAAAAATGGAAGAATGTTAGAATCTATGGCAGAAGTAGCTGGAAGTATATGTGTTAACATTTCATTTCATATATACAGCACCAGAGACCACAAAA
>NW_008665377.1:10795-11090 GCF_000695815.1 Acanthisitta chloris | reverse complement strand
CCCGGCTGCATCCATGCTTTGGGGTCTCCCTCTCAGGAAGAGTGGGTCCCTGGTGTCAGTGGGTTGTATCCCTGCCTCATAGTACCACATATAGGAGGGCAGCAGATGTGGTCTTGCAGGTCTCTACCCCCTCAGTCTTCCCTACCTAACTACCAGCACCCAAGAGAACTCCAGGCCTTCCCCACTCCCCAGAGCCAAGGACATACTCTGTACACAGCCCCCACTTTGGCTTTGAGGGATCGAAGAGGCTGGCACCGAGGCCCTGCCCTGGGCTACCAGGCTGGGGCCCCCCCCC
>NW_008665377.1:6080-10553 GCF_000695815.1 Acanthisitta chloris | reverse complement strand
GCGGGGACCCCCTCTCTCTTCTCAAGGGGGTCTGGAGGGTACAGGGATGCCTTGCAGGGGAGCCTGTGGGATGGGGCCATGGCAGGACAAAGGTGGGGCTGTGCCTGGAGACCCTCACCCCAAGGTGTTTGGCCATCTGGCCACACTGCTTCCCCTCTCTTGCAGATGGGCTGTTTGGGCAGTGCCAGGTGGGCTCCATGCAGGACAGGCCCTACTTCCAGGTCACCTCTCCTGTGCTCCAGCGTCTGCAGGATGTCTTGCGGCATCTCATGGCACAAGGTGAAGTGAGGAACATTGGGGGAGCCACTGGGGTTCTGCGGGAAGGGGGTTTCAGGCAGCATTGCCTAGTGGCACTTGGGCTGTCCGAGGTCCTACTGGCCAGGGGCCAGGATGGGCTGAGGAGGGTAATCCTGGGAGGAGTGGGGCCAAACCCAGGCCATGGGACACAGGGTCAGGACATCAGGCCAACCTCCCATGCACTCATGCTATGGTCCCCAGGCCTCCTCTCTGTCTCACAGTCCCCTCCCATGGCAGGGCTCTCGTGGCAGGATGGCATCACCCAGTATGTGATCTCGCAGGAGATGGAGCGCATCCCCCAGCTCCGCCTGCCGCCCTCTCTGGAGCCAGCAGCCAGGGACAGGTAGGGACAGCACCAGCCTGCGAGCAGAGCAGACCAGCAAGGGCTTCTTCCCCCATACAGGGTTTATTAGGGGAGGGTCCTTCCCCTTACCCAGGTGAGTCCCCCCAGTGCTGCTTGCCTTCGAGGTTCCTGCCTCTCCGTGGTGAGCCCCGGCGAGCTCCAATCCCCCCAGATCCTGGCCTGCCAGCAGCTCAGCATCTGGGGCAGCCCCCACCACTACTGCCTTCCCCACTGGTGCAGCGGTACCTGGAGCACCTCCTGCTGTCCTCTCCATCCCAGATGGGCTATGAGGAGGCTCTGCTCAACCCCTACTCCTACCACAAGGTGAGCCCCCTTCTCCCAAGTGAAAAACTACAGAGGGGCGGGGGCTGCTACAATTCCAGCACCCTCCTGATGGTGCTGAGGTATCCCCTGCCTCCACCATGGGGTGACAGGGGCCCTGTGGGGTTTGACCATGTGTTTTGGTTGCAGTTTGGCTATCAGGATGGTGCTCACCAGCACTCCAGCAGCTCAGCCAGGCAGAGCTCCGAGACTTCCTTGCTGCTGGGCCGGGTCCCTGCCCAGGCCCTTTTTGGGGCTGGCCCTGTGCCCTCGTATGGTGGGCAGCCAGGAATGGACGGGGGGCATCTCTTCCAGGACTTGGGCATGCTTTCGCTGCCCAGAGAGAAAACTAGCCGCCCAGACCCTGCCAGCACCAGGCTCCAGCACAGCTTGCGGCTCCCCAGTGACTACAGAAACAGAGGGAGCAGCCAGCACCCCTGGCTGCCCAGCCACCCTCTGCACAGACAGGTACCATGTTCTCCAGCCAGGCACCAACCCTTGTCCCTATCCTGTCCTCCTCGTGGCTCAGACTCTCCCTCCTCTTTGGCTTTATGCCAAAAGAGGCACTTTTTTATGCTTTTTGTATCCCTCGACAACCCCACCTGCCCCATCTGCTACATCCCTGGCCTTTGGTGTCCATGTGGATTCAGAGCATCCAGCCTGATGCAACATCCTCTTGCAGACGCTGCCCTGAAGAGACTGGCCTCCCTCCTGGCCAGCTATGGCCTGGGGCTGCCAGAGCTGAGCCCCCAGCAGCTGAGCAGCCTCTCCACCCTCCTCCAGCTGCTCCAGAGCTCTGGTGAGCAGGACGCAGGGACGGGGCAGGCAGGGACTGGCAGCAGTGGGTGCCAGCATGCCCTGTTTCTGGGCAGTGTTGCCGTTTGGGGTGGGTGCTGCAGGACCTCTGTCTGTCTCCTTTCCAGGTGTTGCTGGCCCTGAAGTGTCCACAGCGAAACGGGTGGGTTTGCAGCAGGGTGGTGCTGGAGGCGGTGCCACTCCGCAGGTGGGATGGGGGGGAGGAGGCAGTTCCCCAGAGCTCTCCTCGAAGGTTCTAGCTTCTCCTTTTCCCTCCCTCCAGGTGTCAGAGGGGGACATGCAGCACGGAGAGGAGCCAGTGCCCCCTTCCTCCACAGTGCCACCCTTCAAAATCCCAGCCAGCAGCTCCCCAGAGGACGGGCTGAAGAGCAGGGCAGCATCCACACCAAATCCCCAGGCCGAGCCACAGCGGAAACACGGTGGGGATGCACTCAGCCCTGGGAAGCAGATTGTGGCGAAGAAAAGCTACACAGGGACGAAGGACAGTGGGATACAGCAAGGCCTCCGGCCACCAGACGAGTATGGCTACATCATCACAGATCAGAAGTGAGAGCTGGGGGTCAGGCAAGGGGGTCTGTGTGTGTGGAGGGTCTGTAGCTCCCCACCAACAACTGTCATAGCTCCGTGTGCTTGGCCAAGCCTGTGCGAGTCTCTGGTAGGGTTGGGTCTCTGGTGGGATCAGTTCCCCCATCCCCTCTCCACCCACAGCTCATGTCACACGCCAAAACCTTCCTTTCTCAGCCCATATCAAGACCAGAGCTCATTGTTGCAGGATGGGAGGCTGGGAATGTGTGTGCACAACTGCCTCTGTGCGCACTCCTGTGCAAGGTGGGGGGCCAGCTCACCCCTACCTCCACACATCCCCACGCTCTTAGCTCCTGCCCACCCTGACATCTCTGCAGCTAGTGCAGCTCTTGCTGCATGCTTGAGGCTCACTGAACCTGCCCATCCCTGTTCCCTGCCCCTGGGGAGTGTGAACTGTCCTCTCACCCCTGCTGCCCCCTCCTCACCCTGACACTGTCTCTGCAGGCCCCTGGGGTTGGCTGCTGGAGTGCGGTTGCTGGAGCTCCTTGCCAAGCACCTCCACCTCTCCACCACCAGCTTCATCAACATCAGGTGAGGGGAGCAGGGCCGTGGAGTGCTGCTGTCTCAGCCCTTGCCATGCTCAGCCACCTGGGGTGGGAGGCCAGGGTGGACTGGGCTGTGGTGGGGATGAAGTCTGTGCTTCCCAGTCTCACACTGTGTCCCCTCTCTCCCTGGCAGTGTTGTGGGTCCTGCACTTACCTTCCGTATCCGACAGAACCCCCAGAACTTCTCGTTGGCAGATGTGGCCAGCCAGACTGGTGAGTTTGGCAGGGGTCCCCATGGTCCTGTTCCTCTCTTCCCCCCTCAGTTGTGGGGTGCCCCTTCCTAGGCACTGGAAAGGGGGGGCTCTCACCATAGATTCCAATATCTTTGGCTGAACTGTGGAGCTAGTATGAGGTGGGCAGTTGTCAGGGCTGTCCCTTGGCTCAGTCTTGGGGGAGGGGTCTCTTGTGTGGAGGGGAAGCACTCCTCTGACCATCTCCTGCCCATCCACAGAGCAAGTGAAGGCAGAGCTGGAGCACGAGCTGGGCCTGAAGATCGTACAAACAGGAGTGGGAGAGGTAGGGGCGAGCGAGCATGTCCATTCCTCGGGGCTGAGGTGGCTGGAGACAGGGCAGTGGTGCCGCTGCTGGGTATGAGCTGGGAAGCACGCTGTGTCCCAGCCTGGGGTGAAGGCGTCTTTGTGAGAGAGACATCCCTGTGGGTCTGTGGGGCAGCTGAGGAGCAGAGGGCACTGGGCAGTGTTTGGGATGCTCTGTTGGAGACAGACACGGGTTACCTGGGATAGCCCGGAGCAGGACCCCAGTCCCACCCGGCAGCACAATGCTGCCCAGCTGCCTGCACTCCCAGGGCTCTCAGCTCTTTTCAGAACAAAAGCTCCACAGGGTTTGAAGACGGTTTTAGAAGGACTCTCAAAGGCTTTTCTTTCCCCCCTAAGACTGAGGAGCTGCAGGCTGTACCCTGCAGGGCTTGTTCTCACCTTTGCTTCCCTCCAGCCTGCACCTCCCACCTTAGCAGCAGCTTAGGCACCCGAGCGCCAGGCTGTTCCCAGAGCACCTCAGAGACCACAGCTAGGCAGGCAAAATGCCATCGTGTCCCCAGAGAATGGCAAAGCAGCTGAAGGCAGGGACGGAACAGGAACCATCTGTTTGGAGAGGGGTACCCCCTCCCCATGCTCCTCTGGGGATCCACAGGAACAGTCTCCTGTGGCAGGAAGCAGGGACTGGAGATGGGGAGCAATCCTGGCTCTTGTGTTTGCAGCCTGGGGAGGGGAAGTGGTGTAGCACATCCGCAGCCTGGGATCCCCATTTCCCACCCTCTTGCCTTGTGTCCGTAGCTGTGGGCAGAGAGGAAGAAAGGAGGAACTTTGGAGGAGGAGGAGGTCTTGGAGAAGGGGTTGCCTGGCCACCAAGGCAGCATGTCTCCATCAACAATATGCAGAGTGTCACTATGGCAATGACTTGTGATGTGGCAAGTGGCAGGAACTGCGATAGATGTCAGAGATGACGGAGAAGGAGCTCAGAGGAGGCTGAGGCAGCTTTGCAAGCCCTCTTCTGCACTCCCCTGTCCTGACTGCCATGTGCCATTCCTTCATTCCCTCCTGGCTCTGA
>NW_008665377.1:2195-6056 GCF_000695815.1 Acanthisitta chloris | reverse complement strand
AAAGAGGGATGTAGAGAGGCAGGGAGACAGCAGGGTCTACGCAGGCTTTGGGAGAGAAGTCCCTTCCTTCCCCTTGGCTCTGCTGACACATTCAGGGGCTGTAGGACTGCTTCTGCTTGGGTGCCTGGGGGAGCTGAGATGTGCTGGCCCTGGTGGGATGCCCTGGCTGCAGGACTGGATGGACCCTGACAGCACTCAAGTGCTGGGGCTGGTGCAGCTGCGGGGCAGGTGGCAGTGGGGACACCTCAGCTGAGGACATCCCCAGGCGATGATGATGATGACGTAGGTGATGATGATGCAGTGTTCCCTCGGTAACCTCATCGGGCTCATAGCCAATGGAAGGCTGTGGCAATGAGGTAATGCTGGGCTCTGGCACCTCATTGGGTACAGGGTATTTGGAGTGGTGATTCCCCAGCATCCCTGTGATGGCCCAGGAGCATCCAGATTACCAGAGGCTCTGGAACAAGGACCTGGGCAGTCTTGGCATTGGCAGGAAGGTCTTGTCCAGCAAGGACTGAGCACCATCCTGTTCTGGCATTGGACTGGCAAGGAAGGAACCCTTCAGACAGTGCCTGCAAAGTGGCAGGGGCTGCTCTCTGTACTAGCTGAGAAGGGCAATGGGGAGGACCTGTGCCCCAGCCACTACAGCTAGGGTGACACTAGCACTCTGGCAGTGCTGGCACATCTCTCCCCCACCTACGGCCTGCTGTGGAGCAGTGGCTGCAAGGGAGAGCTATTTGGGGAATTCCCCCTGGGCACAGCACACTCAGTGCTGTGGTGACCCACACTTTACCATTAACACCTTGGGCTGAATTTGGCCCTTGTTAAACTGCAGCTGGGCAGAAGGAGTTCATGGGGCTGAAGCTGCATGGGGCTACTGCCTGCCCTGGAGGAAGGCACCCCAGGTACTGGGATCAGGGAAGCAGGAAGTCAGTGCTACCTGGGCTTGGCCAGGCGCACCACTGTGAGCAATGTCCCATGTGACACACAGATGGGTGCACTCCACTTCATGCCAGTGACAGAGCACCCCAGTGGCACCAGCTCTGCCCCAGCTGAGGGTGTTGGGAGTACCAGTATCCTCGGAAAGAGGAAGGAAGAGCCCTTGCTCTATTTTAGCCTCCAGCAAACCCAAATGTGGACCAGAATAGGGTCTCTGCACCCCCAGCCTCATACAGGTGTCCCCTGCTGACCATTGCTTGGCTCTGCCCCCAGCGAAACGAAGCTGCTGCCTACTCACACCCATCCCGCTTCGGGGACAGCTTCCACTCGGTGCTGCTGACCTTCATCGCACTGGCCTGTGTGGCAGG
Source organism: Acanthisitta chloris (assembly GCF_000695815.1). Taxonomy (NCBI): domain Eukaryota; kingdom Metazoa; phylum Chordata; class Aves; order Passeriformes; family Acanthisittidae; genus Acanthisitta; species Acanthisitta chloris. The sequence goes on along the minus strand of NW_008665377.1, from coordinate 4,749 downwards.
CATTGCCATTGCTGTTGCCGCGGCCTTCTGCCTCCGACGCCATGCCAAGCAGCGTGAGAAGGAGCGCCTGGCTGCCCTGGGGCCTGAGGGTGCTGCCGACACCACCTTTGAGTACCAGGTAGGACTCTGGGGGATGCAGGACCCTGCAGAATGCATCACTGCCGTGTCAGCATTGCTCGAGGTGCATGGGGCTGCCCTGTGCAGTGCTGTGGTCAAGAGACAGGGCTCTTTCTGGGGCCCCCCAGGAGCTGTGCCGCCAGCACATGGCTGCCAAGTCTCTCTTTGGCCGTGCCGACGCACCAGCAGCACCAGCGGAGACCTCACGGGTCAGCAGCGTCTCGTCCCAGTTCAGCGACGCCCCACAGCCCAGCCCCAGCTCCCACAGCAGCACACCCTCCTGGTGCGAGGAGCCTGTCCAGTCCAATATGGACATCTCCACTGGACACATGATCCTGGTGAGCCAGCCTGGCAGCATGCCATCCCCCTCCCCAGTCCCACCGTGTGCCCCCCTGCTGCTGGGCTGACCCTTGCCCCTCTGCTCTAGGCCTATATGGAGGACCACCTCCGCTGGCCAAGGAGTGGCAGGCACTCTGTGCATACCAGGCTGAGCCCAGCATCTGCTCCATTGCCCAGGGTGATGCCAACCTGAAGAAGAACCGCAACCCCGACTATGTGCCCTGTGAGCATCCCACCTGCCTTGCCTCATCTGTGGCTGGAGTGGGGTGTGGGTCATGGGGGGGCTTGGGGCCACAACTGTTTGCAGCGTTAGTTTGCCCCAGCTCCCCCAGGCACTCACCATCTCTCCTGGTCTCTGTTTCCCCAGATGACCATGTGCGGATCAAGCTGAAAGCCGAGAGCAACCCATCCCGCAGCGACTTCATCAATGCGAGTCCAATCGTGAGTCCTCATCAGGAGGTCCTGGCCTGCTATCCCACTCCATGATGTGCCCAGCCCAGGCGAGGCTCTTCCTCTGGGATGTAGCTTGACTGAGCTCACACCCTGAGGGCTATGGATATGAGCCATGTGCCCGCCCCATTGCTCAGACATGGTTAAATCCCATTTCCCTCCTTCCTGTGGCACCTGGAGTATCCTCCCCACTCCTTCTAGTGTCATCAACCCCTGGCCAAAGAGTGTGTAGGCTAACACCTCCTTTCCTGCTCCAGATTGATCATGACCCACGGATGCCAGCGTATATTGCCACGCAGGGGCCACTGTCCCACACTATCGCTGACTTCTGGCAGGTGAGGGTCACCCAGCTGTGCCAGCCTCTTGGGATCTCTCTGTGTGCTGCCCACCAATGGGTCACAGCAGCTTGATTGCTCTCCTGGCTGGACTGTCTCCCAGTGATGACAACTCCCTTGTCTTGCCTGCAGATGGTGTGGGAACATGGCTGTACCGTCATTGTCATGCTGAGCCCTCTGGCTGAGGACAGTGTCAAGCAGTGTGACCGCTACTGGCCAGATGAAGGCTCCTCTCTCTACCACATCTATGAGGCAAGAGTGGCGGGTAGCCTGGGGCAAGAAGCATCCTCCAGCCCCTGTCCCTCTGAGTGCAGTCCCCTTGCCTGGCACTGACATCTACCAACTGCCTCTCTTGGGCAGGTGAACCTGGTGTCAGAGCACATCTGGTGTGAGGATTTCCTGGTGCGCAGCTTTTACCTGAAGAATGTGCAGTCGCAGGAGACTCGTACCCTGACGCAGTTCCACTTTCTCAGTTGGCCAGCCGAGGGCATCCCCACCACCACCCGACCCCTCCTCGACTTCCGCAGGTGAGTGCCGACCCAGCACCATGCCAGCCCTCAGGGAGTCGGTGGTTGTTCCAAATGCAGGCGACTGAGGGGTGACGCCATTGCTGCCAGTGTGATGAGGGTCAGGGCTGTGGTGTGGACCACGTGCAGAGCGGGGGGAGCAGAAGAACCAGGTTCTGAACAGCTTGGGATGAGGCTCAAGAGAGCTTGGGTGGGCTAGAAGCCTCCAAAGGTTGCCAGAGGTCTCCAGCCTCCACGGAGAGGGTGGGAAAATGCTCTTCCCTGGAGCTAGCATGGAGGACAGCACTGCCTGGCACCCTCCCCAGCCATGGATGCAAGAGGAAACCCCCAAATCCAGGCTTGAACAGCTGTGATCTATTGTTCCCCATGCCCTACAGCCAGTGGTGGATCCCCACCTAACCCAGGGAGAGAGCTGTGGGGCTGGGACTGCTCCCCGGAGGTTTGCAGACAGTGCCTCCTCAAGTCGTGGGGTCTTTGGGTGATGGTGGGCTCTTGGCAGGGGCAGGCTGGCCACTGTTTGTAGGCTGTGTGGGGCCAGGGACCCAGCTTAGGGTAGTGGGGGGGGGAGTCTCTGAGCACGTTGCCCTCCTCTCTGCCCTGCTCACGCTCTCTCTCTGTCTGTCTGTCTCTGTCTCTCTCTCTCTCGCAGCTGCCGGCGTCATTTTTGTGATTTGCAGCTAGTAATCTGGCTCCAGTTGCATAGTCACAAAAGTGATCGTTGGCAGCCGTGCCTGCTGCATGGAGCATGCCGGGAGCCCTGCCGGCGCCTGGGCCCCAGCTTCGCGC
>NW_008665377.1:0-1675 GCF_000695815.1 Acanthisitta chloris | reverse complement strand
CCCCTGGGCGTCCTGCCACTGCTCCCCAACCTGACTGGGCACCTGAGGAGCTGAGCTCCTCTCCCTGCCCTGGCCACTTTCCCCACCCATGGTCCCCATCCCATGTCCAGCACGGCTGTGGAGGCAGGAGGAGCCATGAGCCAGATCCCCAGGGCCACATCATGGTGTGCTGCTGCCCTGCCCTATTCAGCACAGCGAGGGACACCAAGCACAGCCTTGTCCCTGGCACTGCAGGACACTGACCTGTTCCCTCTTATCCTTGCAGGAAGGTGAACAAGTGCTACCGGGGTCGCTCTTGCCCTATTATCGTGCACTGCAGGTACTGCAGGGGAGGGAGGGGCATGCAGGCTGGAGGGTGGCTACAAGGCTGGGACCTGCTGCCCAGGACCAGTCCCTGAAACCAGTCCCCCTGAGCCAAGTGTCTGTGTCTTGCAGTGATGGTGCAGGCAGGACCGGAACGTACATTCTTGTTGACATGGTCCTGAACCGTATGGCCAAAGGTAGGTGCAGGGAAGGACCACTTCTGCCCTGTCCATGGGCTGCTTGGCCTGTGAACCCCGCTCCTAGCACCTCTCTCCCCCTCTGCCCCAGGAGTGAAGGAGATAGACATAGCTGCTACACTGGAGCACATCCGAGACCAGCGGCCTGGCATGGTGCAGACCAAGGTACCCCCAAACTGGGGATCCCCTCCTTCTGTGAGCATGCATAGCCCCTGGGGCCGGGGCTGGCACGGACCCTCACGCCTCCCTCCTGTGCTCCCACAGGACCAGTTTGAGTTCGCACTGACAGCCGTGGCCGAGGAAGTGAATGCCATCCTGAAGGCACTGCCGCAGTGATGGAGCCCTCACCTTTCGTCTGCCCCCATGCCTCTGCTTTGTGCAATCCTCACCCTGCCTGTGGGGCTGCTCTCCCTGTACAGTGCTGTCTGTGTGCTTCTGCCTCTCTCCCCCCTCCCCCCACGCCCCCCCCGCCTGTCTCCCCAAGGACACCAGCCTCAGGACCTCTGTGTGCAGGACTCCCATCATACCTGCTGCCACTGCAAGAGGGGACAGGACTCATGTCCCCTCTCCGCTGTGGAGGAGGGGGCTAGTGGTACTGCTGGGATCCAGCTGTGGGGCCCCAGCTGCTCTCCTGCACCCCAGCCTGGCTGTCCTGTGTTAGCTCTCTCTCCCTGTACCCATGTCGGGGACAGAAGTGGGCAGGAGTCCCCCACAGCTGAGGGGAGCACTGGGTGCAGGGGGGCCTGGCCCAGCCCCAGCTCCCCTCTGTGTGCTCCCTGCCTTGTCACTTGAGCAGAAGAGAAATTTCTAGAGAAATATAATTTTGTATCTTGATGTGAATAAAGTTCTTGTGTCATGTTTGTGCAGCTGCAGCCAGGCCTGGCCTCTGACTGTGTGTAGGGCGAGGGCATAGGGACGAGAGGTCTCGTCTATCCATCTCTATCCCTCCAACTCCTAACCAGCAAACAAGTACAGCTTCCCTCCAGGCAAACATGGGAAGAACCCTGCACCCCCAGTCCAGAGAGACCCTGCAGTCAGAAGCTACTGCAAACAGGTTTATTGACAGCTGTCAGCACAAGGAGGTCAGAGAGGGAGAGGCTACAGCAAGGAGAAGGGCAGAGCCCAGCCCTGCTGGCTAAGCCCAGCCATGCTGCCCCTTGCTGCCTGCTGCCAGC
>NW_008665376.1:0-1138 GCF_000695815.1 Acanthisitta chloris | reverse complement strand
AAACGGTGACCGAGTGATACAGGAAAAAAAACAGTAGAAGCCCCGATCTTTACGGTAACGCTAAACAACTTATTCCCTCGGGATGTAGGACCCAAAGCATTGTGGGGAACATACTGGTGCCCTAGTTTAAACCCAGGAAAAAGTTATTGTAATTATCTGGGATATTTGTTTTGTGGATATTGGGGATGCGAGACTATCGTAACCAGTAACCGATGGAAACCAAAAAAGGAGGACGAATTTTTGCAAGGTAACATGGAGACCAAATAATTGCATCCGTCCAGCATATGATGTCAATGGAAGGATACACTATAGAGGTACTTGCACCCACTTGCGACTGAAAATTAAACATACGGGTTGGGCGGTAGGGAAAAAGTGGTCAGTATTTATTCACTGGTCTACTAAAGATCGAGGAGTAGTGGTACAAATCATTAGGCTTCAACCACAGACATCCCAGGCAGTCGGACCTAACCCGATTCTCAATCCACAAAAAGCCGCCGCGCCTGTACCGACACACACCGCCCAAACTCCTAATGAGAGCCCTCTCTGGAAAATGATGCAAGCTAGCTACCAATTACTGAACAAAACTAACCCAAATCTTACAGAGCATTGTTGGTTATGCTATGGCGTGAAACCACCCTTTTATGAGGCAGTAGGTGTGAGTGACACACCCACACAGTCAAATAGTGCAAATCCGACCCTGTAGGAGTGAGTGACACACCCACACGGTCAAATAGTGCAAATCCGACCCAATGTAAATGGGACACAGAAAAGCAAGGGATCGCATTAGCACAAGTGGTAGGAAGAGGTGTGTGTGTAGGTAAAGTCCCAAAGCACAAAGAACAACTGTGTGTTAGTACACAGGGTAAAGCCCCTGGAAAGTGGTTAATGCCGGTCAACAATGCCAAATGGGTTTGTTCTGTTATGGGGATTACGCCCTGTTTATCGTTGAGCCTGTTTAATGAAGCCTCAGAATTTTGTGTCCAGGTGACTATCATCCCTAAAATCTTTTACCACTCCGAAGACTTTGCCTATGACTCACAAATGACCTCAGAACATCATCTGTCAAAACGAGAACCCTTTTCAGCATTAACAATAGCCCCTCTAATGATCATAGGAGGAGCTGGAGTGGGTACAGGAG
>NW_008665375.1:22608-26106 GCF_000695815.1 Acanthisitta chloris | reverse complement strand
GGCCCTGGCAGCACACTTGTGTCTGTGCAGATGTTTGTATTCTCTGCAGCTGATGAAAATATTCATTATCTTGTTAGCTGCTGCGACAGAGGAAGTTCAGATTTGCATTCCCACAGCTAATCACACAGCACACACAGAGCCTGCCACGCAGCAGCACTAATTGGGTAGCACGATGCTGTGCCTGGGCAGGGAGCCCTCCCTCCTGCCCTTCCCACTGCCACACTGCCAATCCCATGGGGATGGCAGGGGAGAAGTGCCAGGGCTGTGCAGCACACCATGGAGCTGAGGAGGAGGATGGGAGCACGAGGTGGAGGAAGACTTCAGGCATTGGGGCTTGATCTGTGTGTTAACTGGGTTAGGAGACAATGAGGAGAAGTGCTGGTCCCTGGGCAGGCAGTGAGATCCCAGTCTGGGAATGCTGCTGGGCAGGGAAGGTGTGTGTTTGTAAAGGAAGGTGATGTCTCCCAGCTCTGGGAGCTTCTTGTGTGTGGGATGAGAGGTGCATGGTCTAGGCAATGCTCATCCTCTGGGGAGCTGAGCTGGGACATGGGCTCCTCCTCCTGCAAGGAGCCTGCCCTGTTGTCAGCCTGTGACCCTCAGGGGACACCCCTGTCCCCACACATGGGTATCAGGGGGTTCAGTGGGGTCTTCTGTGTCCACCCTGTGAAAAGTCAGTGGTGGCATCTTGTCTTGTGTCCTGAGCAAGAGGAAAGGATAAAGGCTTGAGACAGAGGCCAGCAGTGTGCCCAGGTGGCCAAGAAGGCCAATGCCACCTGGCTTGTATCAGCAATAGTGTGACCTGCAGGACCAGGGGAGTGACTGTCCCCTTGTACTGGGGACACTGCCCATGTGCCATCCCCTCCTTGTCATCACTCCCTTCATTGTGCCTGGCACTGCCAATCCTGCCTTTGCTTTTCCAAGCTCCCATGGCACCCAGGATGTTTCTCCCTTCCCTGTGCTGTAGAGAACAGTCCACGGGATAGACTTGTTGACCTGCTGGCCTTTCCCATCTCTGACTTTTACGATACTAATTATAGCTGGTGTTATTGCACAGTTAATCTGCATTATTAAGAGATGCAGTGGAGATTGGTTTTGTAATAACAGCTCAGATTTATAGAGTACCTTTCATCCCAAGGGGTCCTTATTGGCTTTGTGGCCTTGAGTGGTGTACAGGCTTGCAGAGAAGAATTGTGCTTCTTTCCTCATCCAGTGCAGGCTACATATACCACTGGACCAAGAAAGCTCTGCACTCACTTGGGAACGTGAAAATAAGGGTTATGTGTGGCTGAAAAGAGAGAAGAGAGTGAGACAGGAGGGTTTGAGGCAGTAAATTGTAATCACCTGACTTTAAGCTGTGACAGCAGTGTTTTGCCATCATGCTGTGGGCACTGTGGTGGTCACCACTACCATGGGCTCTGGGTTTGTGCCACTCACACCACAGAGACACTTTTGTGTCACCTCCAGAGACAAGGCTGACACTTAGCAGCCCATCACTGCTCTTCCTTGCTAGTGCCAGCGCCAGTTGATGGAGATTCCCCATCCAAGGACTAAATCAGCTTGACATTGACTTAGCAATGCGAATCCTTGCTCCAGGCAATGCAGTCAGGAGCACACACCAGCGTGGGGATATCTGAGTGCTCTGCAGCTATGCCAGCTGTCGAGACATACCTGCTTCCGAGGTAACAGCAGGGCTTGGATGCAGTCCTCAGTGCAGCAGAAAATCTTGTCTTCCTCTTTGCCATCCCAAGTGTTTTCTCCAGATACAGGAATTGCTGTTATGTTTGTTGCAGTGTAAATGCATAAACCTGGTGGCAAGTGCTGGGTTTGGGCTTGAGCTCCATCAATTAAACCCACTGACAACTAAAAGAGGTGGACAAGCTATGCTGAGAGTCCCATCCCCTGCTGAATCCTAGCCATAGGGCACATGGCATAACACAGGAGATCTAAATCTTCCACCACAGTTCCTGGGCAATGCGACCTGTCTTGGATGCTGGAGCTGTGTCTCTGTGCAGAGGAATGCAGGAGCAGGGAGTGAGGACCAACCCAGCATCCCTCACCCTCCTCTCCATGCTCTGGTGATGCTCCTTGCTGGCATGCTCTCCCCTGCCCAGGCTGCAGCCAGGCAAGAGGAGTCTCCCATGGGCTACTCCTTCAATAACAATTTTCTGGAGATGAAAGCTCAGGGTGTTTGTGCCGGTTCATTTCTCCCACAGCATGGGTGAAAGAGCCCAATGCAGGCTGAGCAGCCTGGCCCCAGCTTTTGGGGGGATGGTGCCACTCACCAGCTGTGCCTGTGCCCATGGGCAGCAGGCAAACATCTGGAAGGTGTGACAGCACTGCCACTTGTCATCAGGCAGCCACACAGGCTGCAGAACTGGGAGGAGGGAAGCAAAGCTGAAAGTGCTCCAAGGCACCTCACTGAGCCTGGGAGCAGGACCACCATTCCCTGGGAGGGTGGCAGGGGTGAGCTCAGTGCAGGTGCTGTCACCCAACCCTGCACATAGTTTTGTGGCTTCTGTAATTAACTTTGCACACAGAAATGTGACTCTGCAGATGTGGTCACAAATCTCAGCTAATTTTCCATATGCTTTGGCTGCCTGACAGTGCCAGGGAGCTGCTGCTTATGGAAGCATCCCTGAGCACTGCCCTGCCTGGGCACTGCCTTTGCCTCCCTGCCTGTCCCTGTCCCTTGGGGACACCAAGCTTTGCACAGCTGCTCACTGCAGTGCTGCTGCAATGGTCTATGCTGGTAGAGCCATGAGCTGGCCAAGCATCCTGCATGGGCACTTCAGGCAGGCACTGGGCAGCACTGGGGTCACCCCAGGCTCAGGATCCTGGCACAGGGATGCTGGCACAGCTGGAGCCCATGCTGGCATACGGGAGGTCGGGTGCAGAGGGGAAGTGGGAGCATTAGCTGCGTTGAAATGACTTTGTCAGAGTGCCAGCACATGAAATGTGTGGTGGTATTGCAGCCCTGCCGCTGCCTGTGGCTGTTTTTCTTCTGCTTCTAATGACTAATAGAGAGAAGACAAAACAATTTCTATTAGTTTCTCCCACGCCGCAGTGGGTTTCTTATTTTCCAAACCTCATTAGAGTTTGTAATACCATGGTGGTAGTCAAGAGCAGTCCGAATCACCCTGGGGGGAGAGAAGAACCGAAGAGATATGATGTGCAGCCCAGTATTAACACTGCTCCTGGCTCATTTCCAAGGTCCCTCCTGATTCCTTTCCAAACTCTTACGCCTTATCTTCATCTTAAAGGTTAACGATGAAGCTTAGGAGAGAAAAAAAAAAAATGTTTAAGATCTCAAATTGTTAAAGAGAATGGATGTGTGTGCTGAGCAGAGAGCTGGGTCTGCATTTACATTGGAAAGGCAAATATTAATATTAAAAGGCAGTGCTTGTGCTTCCCAGGGCACTGCAGCTGGGGTGTTGGTTTCCCTGGAAAAGCTGCTGGTGTGCAGAGAGGCTGTCAGCTGCAGGTCACTACCCAAATCCC
>NW_008665375.1:15106-22583 GCF_000695815.1 Acanthisitta chloris | reverse complement strand
TGGGATGTCCCAGCATGTAGTCCTGGCTCTTCTGAAGGCCGTGGGAGTTTTGCATTTGTTTTCTCACTGCAAACAATGCCAAGGAAAGCACCAAGCATGGAGCTGCTTGAGCAGTGCTTGGGAAGAGATTGCAAACAGCACCCAAACAACCCACAGGGAAGGACCCGCAGCCTTGGCTCGGCTCAGCGCTGAAATCATCACTCAGAGGAGGTGTCCAGCCTGGCTCCAGCTCACTCAGGCATTGAAAAATCATCCCCATAGGGGAACTGTGCCCAGATCATCTCACAGTGGCCACAGCCTCGCGGGCAGGAGCAACATGAGCTGCTCCAGGAGCTCTGTCTGTCGTCCTCTCCATCAAATCGCAAAAGAGCTGGAAGTTGCTGAGCTTATGGAAGCCGACAAGGTCAGAGCCTTCAGCTGTCAGTGATGGCAAAGCTAATGGAGGGAGACACCTTGAAGAGCAGATATGTGGAGCAAGACACGGATCCTCCTGGCAGACACTAAGCAGCACCAGCCCTTTGCAGATGTGTGGATTTCTCATCACCCACATCAGGTGATGGGCATTTCCCAGGCCTTCCAGTCAAGGAGGGATGGCACATGGAAAAATCAGGTTGGAATGGTCTAGCACTGGCAAAGCACAATGCTGATGGGTATAGGCACAGGAGTCCTGGGGCTGGAGGGAGCTGCTGACCCAGACTCAGGCATGAGATGTGTGGTGAGTTCAACAACTGAACTAAAACACCAGCAGTGGTGGTGTGAAGTGAGTTTGATGTTCTGGTGTGCTAATGGAGAATGGAAAATCAGTCTCTGTTTCCACTGAAACCTGCCTTTAGCTCCCAGGGAGGTGCAGGGCTTGCTGGGAGGCACAGAGGTGGTGGCAGCATGGTGATGGCAGCTAATGATGTTCCTCCATCTGTCTTGTACTTAAGAAACAAAAGAAAATATCTGTTCAGGTTCTGAGTGGCTCAGGCAGAGTTGACAAATACCTTTGGATCGGGTGAATTCCTGTTTTACAATAAAAAACTATTCACTGGGAAGGAATCTCCTTCCCTGCAGTGCTGTGCCCACTGCCCATGTCCTTCTGTCCAGCTGTCACTGCTGCCTCAGGTCTCAAAGTCCCACGTGCAGAAGTCATTTGCTGGTTGTCACCATCACTGTGCCATGGCTGGGGTCCCTGCATATCACCATGTGTCTGGGGGCATAGGCACTAGTGGGGTTTGCAGCTCCTGCTCCCATCCATGGTCCCTGGTGAGAGTCACCACCCTTTGCCCTGGCTTTGGCTCTCACTGTCCCTTCCCATGTTCCACTGTCCTCAAATTGGGCATGAGGAGGGAAGAGAAGCCTTGGTGGTGCCACTGAGGGCATCCCACAACCATGCTGGTGTGGCACCACAATTACTATTCCAAGCTGGGATCAAAGAGCTGTGGAGCTGGAGCCCACAGCGTTCCCTGGGCATTGCCTGAGCTCTTTCCAACATCTCCCCATTACAGAGCAGGTGACTTTGCCATCACACAGCCCCAGCCAGAGGGTCCCAATCACTCCCAGCCCCAGAGAGGGTTCTGGGACATGTGGAGGAGATGGTGCTGAGCACCATCCCTGTAGGCACACGGTGCTGGCCTGAGGAGCACTGTGTGTGCCTGCAGGCACTGCAGCCCCAGAGCTGGTATGATTTACCTCCAGAAACACCTCAATTTAAATGCTAATTCTCCCTGAACCAGGGGGTAAGGCAGCTATTGAATATTGTCAGGCTGTTTATTGCTGGCACTGAAGTGGGACACGCTGGGGACATGGAGGGATGGGCAGTAGAGGGACAGGTCTTACCAGCAGCATCAGGGGCTGATGGAGGGAGAGGGGCAATGTCTGTAGCCACACTGGAGGGATCCAAGTTGGTGCTCTCCTCTCTCCCTGCAGCCTGGTCTGACCACTCATCATTGTAAACAGTGGTTAGGGCTGAAAGTTGGGGAGCTGGAGGGACTCCAGGGCCTGTCAAAACCCAACCACTGTCTCCTTTTTCATCCTGCCTCATTGTACAGGAGTGGGGCCTCGCTAAAATTAATGCCCACTATATTTGAAGTAAGTAACTGCTGCTTCAGAGGGTTTGCATTAAACCTTTATAATTCACCAGTGCCTGAGGTCATGGAGGCACATGGTGGGAGATTTACATTGTGCTTACCTTCTCCAAAGTGGCTATGGCAATAGGACACCCTCTTTTCTGTCTCCCAGTGACTCCAGATCAATTTTTTTTGGTGATGACAAGCTAAAGAGAAGCTATTTCTCAATGTCCCCATGTCAGGTGCAGGCTGGGCTCTCCTGAGCTTGCAAACACTCCAGTGGGAAGCTTCTCCAAGGGAAAGTTGGGTGAAAAGCTGGCACTAAATAACCTCAACTCCATCGTGTTCTCTCCGAGCCGTGGCAGGACAGAGAGAAGTGAGAGTAATAAATAATTCTTCGCTAGAGCAGACGTCCTCTCAGACTTGCATAGCTGAAAGCGTGATCCTAGCGTAGGCACTTTGCTGAACATAAGCTCACTGGATGATAATGTGATTAACATTTGTAGCTGTGCTGGCTCAGATAAGGGTAATTAAATCTCACGCTTCAGGGCATGAGCTAATCACTTGTGGGGTCATTTCGTATATATACATACAAATATATATATATATATATTTACCCCTTCATGACTATACTTGCCCAGTTGCTGTGATGCAGGGTGTGCATCAGCTGTGGGTGGTGGAAGGAAGCCCCATGCCAGCTGATGTTGGATTTGCAGTGGGAATTGTATGGGAGCAAGGAGGGTCTCTGAAAGGGTTGATGGGCAGAGCCCTCGAGGCCATGTCCTTTGGGGGTGAAGTGTGAAGGGAGGAAGACACAGCTGACTGAGCTGAGGAGGAGAAGCTGCTCATTCACCTAGCAGTGTTGCTAACAGGAAAACGAAATGTATGTCAGCTACCAGCTGATCTTTCTGTGCTGTGGGCCAAAATCCCACTGTGAGCTTGGCCCTGGATTTTAGCATCTCAGCAAGGAGACACTGTGCCCCAGGGCTCAGCACAGTCGTGCCATGGCTCCATCCAGGAGGACCCACTCCAGCTGCCCCTCAGGGCCTACATCAGGCTCTTGTGGTCCCCCAAGCTCCCCTTTCTCTCAGGGATGCTGTGGGATACTGGCCCTTTTTGGAGGCTTCCTGTGGGCTGCATGAGATGCTGTCAGCACTGCAGAGCACAGCAACACAGCCCTGCACTGCACTGTGCCATGGCTGTATTACATGACCTTGGCTGTGTTATTTGAGGTCAGATTCCCCAAAATATCACTAGTTTGTGTATCTGGCTTTAGAAGGACAGGAGAACTGTGGCACAGTGAGCTCTCACTGCCTGAGCCCTCCTCCTGGTACCTGAGCAGCTGCTAATTGCTGTTACCCCATCAACACCCTGAGAAACAGGAGCTGCTGCCTGTTATCTGTGTCACCCGAGGCAATGGGATTGTTTTATGCCTCGGCCAAGGTTACACAAAATGTCCATCAAGACAGGATTTTGAACTCAGTTTAATCCAGGCAACTGCTTTCCTCCTCAGCCCCCCTGCCAGTACCAGAGCTCGCTAAAACCTTTGGCCATTTGACCTTTCCCAGCATCAGACTTGTTTATATGGAAGTCTTCTCCCTCCAAGGCAGGGATGTACTCTGGGTCGAATGCTACTGGGGCTGTGAGGGAGGAACAGCATTTCCTTGTATAATGGCTCAGTATCTGCAGAGTGCCCTGGGAGAGGCTCAGATCCCCAGCAGGAGAGCACTGTGCTGGCAGGTGGATTGTGTGTGCATCATGCTGGAAAGAGCAGTGCTCTCCCTGCTCCGGTGGGTATTGGGCAGCTGCTCCATGAGTGTTGGGGAGGTGCCAGGGGGCAGCAGAAGAGACAGAGGAGGATGTTGTTGGGGCTAGCAGGTTTGCCTGGCTTCCCTCTGATGCCATTGGAGTAACCCTGGCTCCATGAGCCTTGGGAACCATGAGGTCCTGAAGGCATTGCTGTGTCTCTTGCAAACAGCACAGACCCCCCAGGTGTGAACCCAACACCTGGTCCTGCACCTGCGCAGAGGTGCAGGTGGCTTGGCTGTGCCCCAGATGGAGGCACGTGTGGCAGCACATGCACAGAGATGCTGTCACATCCCTCCCCTTGTCTGTGTCCCTGCCCCTCACACTGAGCCCGGTGGCTTTGATCAGAGCTTCCAGCGAGCACAAAAGCCTGGCAGAAACTCTTTCTTGTTCCTCCACAGGGTTATTAATAAGGCCCTGTGGAAGAGGAGCTGCAGCCCTCTGCCGGCTGCAGATCCACAGAATGCCATGCCCTGGCCACTCCCCAGCAGCAGTGTCCCCTGCTTGATGTGCCCCCATCCCCTGCCCTCTTGGTTTGATACTCTGCACCTGCAAAGGCAGCAGAGGCTTTCCAGGGGGCTGTGCTGTGCCCAGACCCTATACCCAGTGTGTGCTACCCCCACATAACTTCGGCTCATCCTTGCCTTGGGGTGATAGGGAATGGGGGGCTGGAGGTGGGGAGAGGGGGAAGAGATGCAGAAAGGGTTTCACAGCAAAAATGCATCGTGGAAGTGCTGCTGAAGTCCTGCCTTGCACTGCTGCTCCCTGCTGTTAGAGCAGCACGCTGTGGGCACGTGCTGGTGTGTGTGCCCATGTCTTGGCTCCCACTTGCCCCTTGTTTTTCCTTGACCTTTCAAGTGTGGAGCAGTTAAACAAACAGATTACAGCCCATGGCTATTCTGTAAATACTTTCTCATAGAGGCAGCAGCTGCTGTGTGCAGGTCCTCTCGCACCTCTGAGTGTCTTCTCCAGCTTCTCCCTCCTGAGCTGCCCACACATGGACCACCAGCCCCCAGGGCTGTCCTGCCTCTTGGATGAGCTGGGCTTGTGATATGAGCAAGTGTTGGTGAGATGGTCCAGGTGGCTTGACAGGGGTCAGGAGGGGATGCTGCTTCTTTGCATCTTCTCTGCCCTGTGCTGTGGTGTGGGGTGCTGGGTGAGCGTGGGTTTCTGGCATCTGTCATGCCAGGTGTTTCTGTCACCTGGGGCTGAGCTCTTCTGGCATGCCAGGTCTGTCCCCTCATGTGGGAGAGCACATGAGAAGGCACCATCAGCCAGTGTCAATTGTCCTGAGCATCCCCTCCTGGTCCTCTCGGAGGTGGGACGTGACCCTCCTGCCCCCTGTGCTCACCTGTGGTGCAGGGTATGAGGCTGACCCATCGGGGAAGGGACAGTCCCCATGCTCCAGGATGGCAGGCAGGCTCAGTGCAGCTGCATCCCATTTTCCCAGTGCAGCATCACACTTCTCCATGGCTTTGGGATTTGGTAGCACTGATGTTTTCCCTTTTCTGCTGCTGGGAGGCAGAGCAGCAGAGAGACCAACATGCTCCTTCCCTTGTTCCCTACCGACTTGCCTAATTTTGCAGCCCTGTTTTCCACCACCCACACGGCTCCCAGCTCCAGCAGTAATTGTGGTTCCCTATTTGCATCACTGAGACAGCACAGGGCTCAGAGCAGCAGAACACTCTGCCATGGGGATCCCGCGCTCAGCAGGATCGAGCGGAGATTTGTGAGCACCATGTGAGCGAGAGGCTTTTCCCCACAGAAAAATAAACCACTTTTTCTCCAGCAGTGCCTAAAGGAAGCTCCCAAGATGCAATCAGGTGCTGGCAGCTCTGAGATAGGGGTGCAGTATGAGACAGGCTGCTGCCTGGTGGCAGGGCTGTCTGTGCAGTCAGGAAATCATGGAATGGTTTGGATTGGAAGGGACCTTAAATCTTGTCCAGTTCCAGTGGGCAAGGACTCCTTCCATTAGACCATGTCTCTCAAAGACCCATCCAGCCTGGCCTTGAACACGTTGAGGGATGGGGCATGCTTGGCCCCACTTGTGTGTCCCCACCTGCAGCTGCTCATCCCTGTGCTCCTCACCTGTCCTGGAGCCAGTAACATCCCCAGGCTGGTGGCATGGGACTACAGCCTCCTGCTCACCTCTGATGCAGGTTGCGCTCGTTCTATACTAGCCCTGGAGCAACAGGAGTACCCCAGGCAAGTGTTCCCCAAACTCAGCATCTCACTGCACTGGGACCCATGGTGGTAGCCAGGGTGTCCCCACTTGTAAGATGATCATGGGATGATGGAGCATCTCCCCAGGAACTGGCTGCAGGGGTTAAAACCAGGAAAGGTGAGTGAAACCAGCAGCTGCTTAAAGGAAAATCTACTCCAAAAAATTGCAGCTGGGGCAGGCGGTGCCAGCCTGAGCCTCCCCCCAACTCCTGGGGCTGACCTGATTTTGCAGGAACCTCCCTTTCTTCTGCTCCGCTGCCCTTTTGTCTCTGCACCTGGAGGACGTGGAGCCTCCTGGCCTATATTTTGGCTCTAAGATCAATATTTAAAATGCCCCCTCCTGTTTCCTTTGCGCAGGCGTGAGGTATTTCGCTTGCCGGGGGAGGCTTGTCTCCCAGAGACCTGTCTGTTCACCATTTCAAATAATTTCCCCGGTACCGTTGTTCTAGAAACAATTCATTAGGGGCCTATTATACAATGTTATACCTGCCAAGGCTAGAAGAGATCCTGCATGTGTGGTAAAATTGCACCGCGAGCTGTACACAGCAGTGTTTTTTTGTGTGTCTCTAAATGTACTTTTTCCTCCTTTTGGAGAGAGAGTCGTCAGGGGGTGAAGCTGTGGGGGTGATGATGCTGCTTGGGATGGGGAGCCCCAGCAGGGCTGGGGCTGGTGCTTGGTCAGTGTCCTTACAAAGATGCTGCAGGTGGTGGAAAGGGGCAGTTCTGGGGTCTAGCAGCTCACTGCTCTCTGCCCCCTCTCCAGTGGCCCACTTAGTAAATCCAGGCCAAAACCAGTGGCCAGGTCCTCAGGCTGAGAGCAGTTCCATATTTCCAGAGAGTTGATGGAGCTGTGGTCTCTGGGGAGCTCATTAAGCATCCCCTCAGAGGGCAGCACAGCCAGGGATGGCTGGTGATGGGGGCTGCAAATCCCATCCCCTGGTAGGGCTCCTGCTTGAGGAGATGTCCCTCACCCTCCTGAGCCATCCATGCCTGTGCCACCAGGTCAGCTCAGCCCTGCTGCCAGGCTGTGTCCTGCATCGTTGCTTTGCAGTTGTCTTTTTCTCTCTGCAGGGAGAATAACTTCATCAAGGACTTCCCCCAGCTGGCTGATGGCCTCCTGGTGATCCCACTGCCCGTGGAGGAGCAGTGCCGCGGTGTCCTCTCGGAGCCCCTTCCCGACCTCCAGCTCCTCACCGGTATGAGCTGCCTCCAGGCTTAGCCCCACGAGAGCGAGTGCAGGAGCAAGACCCCTTCTCCCACCCTGGATCCCAGCATGATCCCTGAGGGACATCACCCCTGACATCTTGGAGTCCTTTGTGCCATCCTTCCCGTGTGCCTGGGGGAGAAATAGTGCCTGGGCTGTGTGAGTCCACCCCAGCACGGCACAGCAGCATCTC
>NW_008665375.1:0-15084 GCF_000695815.1 Acanthisitta chloris | reverse complement strand
CTGGTCCTGCCAGCAGCCTGGGAACTCCATGGCATCACCACCAAGAAGGTTTCCATCCATCCTACCATCCTGATTCTCATTCCTACAGCACATAGCAAAGCAATTGCCTGGTGGGAGCATTAAGCACTCCCCAGAGTGTGGTCAGCAGGTCAGTGTGGTCACCCACTGGCTTTCCTCTTGCAGGGGACATCAAGTATGACGAGGCAATGGGTTACCCCATGGTGCAGCACTGGCGGGTCAGGAGCAACCTCTACAGGGTGAAGCTCAGTTCCATCACCCTCTCTTCAGGTGAGGGATTCTAGGGGCAGGGAGACACGTGTCTGGGTGGGTGGGTGGGTGGTATTCTTCTGCCCCAAGCATCTCACAAGCATTTCCCACCTCCAGGCTCTGCTCCCAGCACTACTGCAGAGGCAGGCAGAGAGATTTTCCTCCTTTTTACAGAGGGGAAACTGAGGCAGGGAGTTTTTGTCGCTCAGCTGCACAACCAAGAGCTGGGGTCAGAGCCAGCATGAAGCCAATAAGCAACAGTGCTGGGAATATTCGTGTGGAGATGGCTGTGTATACCTATACATATAAAACCCCAGTATATTCTTGAAAAAATGTGGTTTGAAAAGGACCCAAAGCACTTGTAAAAGCAGGTCATATAAAGCAGGGAGTCACAGATGAAGAAGGGGTGGGTGGGAGGATCCTGCAAATGTCAAAACATTTCACTTCCACGTTTTTATAGCTACACATTTTGTTTCAGAAGTGCTGAAACATTTTGTTGCGACCTGAAATGTTTTGCCTTTTCATTTCAAAATAGCATTTTTTATTTCTAAATCAACGAGTTTTTAAATGGAGAGAGAAAGGAAAAAAAAAAAAGATTTAGTGCTAACAGGCTGCACAGCCCCAGAATGAAATAACCTGCTCGGAGCTGAAAAAAAGTACTTGGGTTCAGCTCAAAATGAATTCTTCTGGCTTTTTTATTAAACCAACCTTCTCTTTCAATAAACCAACCAACCAACCAGCCAGATAACCTAATTTTGGTGACAGTTACGACGTATTTTCTTGCAGTATGTTTTCCCTTCCACCACTGAACCAAAACGATGCTTTCAGCCAGGTTTAAATGATACCAAGGTGCTGTGGAGTCACCAGTGCCTCCAGGATATTTCATCTCCATACAGCAGTGAGGGTCCATGTCCTTGTCCCCTGACAGCAGTCCCTGCTGTCTGCATGGATGTTTCTCAAGTGATGCCTCAACCCTTGTGCACCCACAGAGCTGCCATCAGCCTGGCCCTGTGTGTCCCTCTGGGCTGTCTCCAGCTTTCCTAAAAATGGTTGTGCCAGGTGTTTGCAACAGAGCTGGAACATCTTTAGTTATGGATACTGCCAAGCAAAGGCCAAGCTTATCCCCTGGGAGAGTATTGATGATGTGCAGCCTGAAAAATAGGCTGAAAAATAGGAGGGTGTATATGCATATGTGTCCATACATGTTCATGTGCACATCCCTGTAAAATGGTTTGAGAATTCCTCTCCAAGGGAGAGGAGTCAGAAGGAAGCCAGAGCCATTGCCTGGGGTAAATAGCAGGTAGTGGATTCCAAAGGATCAAGTAGATTGTAGAGGAATGAGGGGAACTGTGCTTTGCATCCACAGTGGGACTTGTATGACCTGAACAGGGATTCTCTGGGGCTCTTTCCTTTGGCTTGTGGCTGTCAGGCTTGCCTGGCTGTCCTGTCCATCCCTGCCTCCCTCCCACAGGCTTTGCAAACATCCTGAAGATCCTGAACAAGGACAGCAGCCGGGAGGAGCTGCTCTCCTTCATCCAGCAGTTTGGCTCCCACTACATCGCAGAGGCACTGTATGGCTCCGAGTTCAGCTGCACCATCCACTTCCCCAGCAAGAAGGTCCAGCAGCAGCTCTGGCTCCAGTACCAGAAAGGTGAGGAGGGCCGTGGGCATGGGCAGGGGCACAAATGTCAGTTGTCACGTGCTGTTTTCCATCCATCACCCCTTCTCCCCCATGCATACACCATCACCATGCTGGTTAGTGGGGTCAGGCAGGAGACGTGTCCTGAACTGAGTGCCCAGTGGCAGGAAACAGTGGCATATTTGCATCAGCAGCATCCCTGAGCCAGGTGAAGCCACCCTGTCTGCTCCTGCCCTTCAGCTTCCACACTCTGGCTCCATCCTTCACCCTGGGGAAGTAGCTGTGCCACGATGGCCCCTGCACCTCGGGGGTACTCGGGGTCGGGTGATGGAGATGTGACATAAATGAGCTGTCTCAGAATGGCTTTGTTTTATTGCTTGTGACAATGACGGTCTTTAAGGAAGTGCATTAAATCAATAGCAGACTCATTGTGCTACACCATAAATAACGAGACACATCATTAAACAGGGCAATAAACTTCAGGACTTTGAAGTAATACAATTAGGTTATGTTTATAAAAACTCCCTGATCGCTGTAGCCTTCCATGTGCCAATTCATCTCTCTCCTCTGGGGAGTTGGGGATATTCCCCGGGTCTGATATTTTTCCATTCAAAAAACATCTGTGGTGTATCATAGGGCCTGTTGTAGGGAGGTCATCAAGGCACTTGCATCCTGCCCTGCAGGCACTGCCAAGAGTGGCCTCGCTCCGTGAAGTCGGCAGACGGAGGTGTTCACCCACTCGCTGCTCCATTGCTCTTGGCACTTTTTTTTCCTCTTTTTCCTAGTGCAGCTCGTCTTGTAAGCATATTTATAACACCCTCTACTCGTTTGTTTGGGTTTTAAATAGTGATAAATGAAGTTTGCTGTAGCAGTGTTCCTGTTTAGCAGGAGAAAGCGTCGTGGAGGTGTGTTATTTATACACTAGCGATGTTATTAGTCTTTCAGGAGCACTCCCTGCAATCCTGGGCCAAACATGTTG
This sequence comes from Acanthisitta chloris, assembly GCF_000695815.1. Classification (NCBI taxonomy): domain Eukaryota; kingdom Metazoa; phylum Chordata; class Aves; order Passeriformes; family Acanthisittidae; genus Acanthisitta; species Acanthisitta chloris. Next base: position 12,199 of record NW_008665375.1, on the reverse strand, counting down.
GTGGGGAGTAGACCTGGAGTGCCCCATGGTCCCAGTGCCATCACCTCAGTCACAGGGTTTCTCTGGAGATGGCATGTGGGAACAGGGGGCAACTGCTGCAGTCTGAGCCTGGCGTGAGCATCACCACTGTTTCATGATGCTGGGGACAAAGGGGACGTGAACAGTGACAGCACTTGATCCAGTGGTGAAATATCTCCCGTTCCCAAGCCCTCACCTTCCCCCTGGCTGGGGACAGTGGTGGCTCCCAGGGCTCAGCCACGAAGTCCCACAGTGGGACTGGGCCTGAAGGCAAGCAGTGCCTTGCTGACAGAGTCATTTCCTTTTTAGTCCATGGTATGCAGCTGGATGAGGCAGTTCCCTCACTCCCCTCTCTGCTCCTGCCCATGCTCCCAGAGCCTTGTCCACCCTGTGCCCCTTGCACAGCTGTCCTGGTGTGCAGGAGGCATCCATAGCATCCCACTGCCTGTGAAACACCAAAACACTCGTGGGACCCCAGGGATCCTCTGGGGGGGTTGCATGTAATGCATAAACCCTTGATTTCTGACTGTGCAGCATGTGGGCACCGGGTGCTGGCCCTGACCTTACACTGTGTGTGGCTCTGTCTGCGGCTTTGGTAGCTGTTGGGGTTGGTGCAGTTGAACTTTGGGGCTGTCAGCAGTGATAGGGGTGACCAATATTGTACTTAGCTCTTTCATGGCCAGAAAATGCTTGTGGAAGAACATTAAGGATGTTCAATGTTCTTGAGGGAGAGAGTTTGTGGACAGAGGTGACACAGGAAACCCAGAGCTCCATCCTAGAGAAATCCTAGTTAGCCAAGAGAAAGAGCTTGCTGTTGATGGTAGATGGATTTTATTCCCAGCTTCTCCACTGATTTACCCTCATTTTGCCAGTGACATAAGGCAGATAGGAATAAACAGCTCCAGCTAGACAGTTCTGGATGCCTTCTCCACTCAGAACAGCTCTGGCCTGCCGGGCTCCCCGCTGCTCGCCAGCCCGTTTCCGAACTGCTCAGCAAGAGCACATATGCATCATCTCTAACAAATACAAAAGTACGGCCAGGATAACTGTAATTTGTTAGTGAACAAAGCAGGTCACAAGAGGAGGGGGAGAGGAGAGTCTTGAGCTAATTGGAACGACACCAGCTACGAGAAAAATGCACATTACAAGGTGTTCGCAGCATCGCACGGAATTATTGTAATATTTTAATCAACTTCATAAATCAATCGCTGGGCCTCAGGAGGAGGCTCCGCCAATAAAGGCACAATCTGTGTGTCAAGCCCTAATTGAAAACACAGTTTTGAAGAGAAGACCATGCTGCTGGCAGCCAGGCTCCTTGTACAGTGCTGGGCCAGGCGCTGGCTCTGTGCCGGGGCTGGAGCCGCCCGAGCGCTGCGCTCGCTGCCGGCACAGGAGCTGTGACGTGGGTTGGTGTCTGCAGAGCACTTTCCTCAGCCAAGCACAGGGGAAAGAGATCAGGATCTAGCCAGGGACAGCAGTGAGTCGGTGCTGCCAGCACCACTGGCGTGGGCAGGCTGCTCTGCCTGGAGGAGTGCAAATTGTTCTTCCTCCTGTAAGTGGATAAAGGTGTGTGCTGGGGGAAATGAGGTGACAGAGCAGCCCACCCTTGTTGCTAAGGATTTGCAGGAGTGGATCCTGCAAACAGGTGAGCCAGACAGGCTGTGGCACATGAAGCACTGCACTCTTTCAGGGCAGGCATGGGAACATCCCCCAGGCTCCCCCCTATGAGCAGACCAAAGCAAACTTCAATTTTATTTCATGCAGAGTGATTAAAATGCCATTTTTTGGGCTGCTTGCTCTGGCTCTGTGCGGCCAAGCAATGCTTTAACTCACTGAGTGGCCTCTGAGCAGGGACCTTGAGATCGACCTGGTCATTGATCTGTGCCACAGGAGCCCACATTGGTTTTCTCCCCTGTCACAGACAGCATTTAATGCTGACAGCACCTCATTAAGTTCATACCAGTTGTGTGAGCATCTTCATTTGGCAGCTGGGACAAACGTGATGCCCTCGGCCACCTCCTGCTGTGTGTAAGAATGTGCTGTTTCTGGTGGGATGGAGTGAACTGGCTTTGTCACAGCTCCTATGGTGCTGTGCTCTGGATTTCTGGATAATCCAGTATGGATAACACCCTGGCATGGTGGCTGCTGCTGAGCAGTGTCTTCATGGCATCCAGGCTTCCTCTTTTTCCCATTCTGTCTCCCTGGTCACTAGGCTGGGATGGGCAAGGTGTTGGGAAAGGACACAGCCAGGACTGCTGACCCAAACTGGACTATGCCACACCATATAATGCCATACTCAGTAATAAAACTGGAGGTGGAGGTTGGGACTCACTCCACTATGGAGGCTCAGATAATGTACAGGAGGAAAGTGAGCAATCCCTCTATCCACCAAATCCACCTGCCAGGGATAATGGTTTATCAGAGACCTGGTTGCTCTGTGGTTCCTCATTTTGGCTGGATGAGGAGAGCTTGGTTAGAGAAAGGGAAGAGCAGCTCTGATTGCAAAATCTGACAGTCCTGGTGAGATTTCCCTAAAAGCTGTTCTAGCTTGCTTGTTCCCACTGGAGATTCCCAGCCAAGAAGCAGGGAGGGATGTTGATGGGCTCAAGATGTGCCGTGTGGGTGGAGGAGACTCAGAGGGTTTCACTGCCCAGCTGGTATGTTGCTTTAGGTCTGCAGTGACTGAAGTGTTTGCTTTTCTTGTATTTTCTATGAACTCTAGATAGAGTTTCCTTGGCTGAGGTTCCCTGGCCATGTTGGGCACTCAGCAGGCTGAGCCTTGACAGTGGCTGCTACAGATGTGAAAGATGTTCCCTGTCTGTAACAGATCATTTATGGAAATAGTCCATGGAGAGGCTGTGCTCTGGCAGGTCCTGTCACATTCCCTGAGCCATTCTGCTCACCATCCTCCCCAGTACTTGCTTCTCTTCTCTTCTCTTGGACCACACATCATTAGTTGGATTTACTTTTAAAAGAGGTGACAGTTTTCATGCTTTCTTGTGAACTCAGCAGTTCTGACAAAAGATTTTCATAAAAGGTATTTATCTTCATAAATACCCATCATAAAATTAAGGATGGAGCTTCAAGCTCCACTAAAATAGCAGTCAATATTCCTCTGAGTATGGTGTGTGGGTCTCTGCTGCCCTTTCCAGGCTTCATTCATCTCCCTTTAGGTTTGTTACTGCCATTAACACAATTAAGATTGAACTAGTCCACGGGAACCTTTAGTTTTCCTTTCCTAGGCACAATCATGTGCATTAAGAAAACTGTAAGGAGAGTTTTGCATCTATTAAAGGAGATAATGGGTTTCCCTTATACCTGCTTGGTGAGAAGTAGAGTGTATAGAATTTCCCTGTTCTTGAGATCTGTCCCTATAAACAACCACTCTATTACCTTTGTAACACTCTTACTTGCTTGGTTTATGTCATTATATTTATTTCAAACCTTCAGATTTTGACATTTTGTTCAGAGGAGGTAAAAACAATCTAGCTGGTTGCCGTGAAATTCAGCTTAAACTGAAATATGTGCTGTGACTCAGTCTGCTAAATGACCTTATGCACTGCTCATTGTAATCCAGAATTGCCAGGCAAGTCGAGTAATTAGTTGTGCAAAATGAAATAACTTTAAATCCTCGCATTGAGTAATGACCCAGAAAAATCACTTAAGCTATACAATAGATAGACTCAAAGCATCTGGCTTTAGTTTTACTTTTGTAGCTCTGCCCCCTTTGATTAAGGACCAGGCTCTCCTCCTCATCCCTTTAGAAACCCTGGCTCCTGGTTTTGCCCAGAATGACGTCCATGGCTTAATTGTTCTACCCTAAGAAATCCAAACTTATGATAGAGCAGTGGGGTGGGTCTAACAGCACTGCACAGCAGCTGTTCTGCAAGGATCAAATATGTTTGATAAACCAGCAATTCATACCTGTTTAAAGAGCTGCTTCACATCACCTGAGATGAGCCCGAGTGATAAAATCCTTCACCCAGATCAGCAAACCCAGCTGGGTGGCAGGACCTGGGGAGAATCTGCACCTGCTGCTGACGTACCTGTAAAGGAAACTTTCCTGTCTGACTGAACAAAAGGAACCCTGGGCTTTTACACCCTCACAGCCTCAGCAAACCGAAGTCAGGGGTCTTCCAGCTGAGCCCTTGGCTCCTGCCAAGTCTTGGAGTGTCCCTCACCTGGCTGTGCCACAGGTCCCCGAGCCCTTTGTTATGCAAAGGGTTGACAGTTCAGGGTTTTTTGCCTGGGGCTTCTTCCCCTCCAGAGCTCAACCTGCATCTGCCTCCGAGCTACCTGCACTGAGTGGATTCCTCAGTGGTGCCTTTGAATTGCTTCACTCTCCTTTGGCTCCACCTAAATACACTAATAGGAGTTTTTGCAGCATTTATCAAAATTACCCAGAATAAAAGGTGAATCCTCACAGCAAACCTTCCACTAGCCCCTGCAAATATGTCACATCTACAGTAGGACAGAGCTGAGCCAGAACACCCCTGGGATGAGGCAGGGACACAGGGGATGGAGCATTCAGCCAGGCTCCCACGTCCCCTTACCCAGAGCCAGTGAACTTGACCCAGACCTTTGAAACATCAGGTATCAGCTACGGTGACAAGGAAGATACTGCCCCTGTGGGAGTATCAGTGTGAATTAAGGTAGGAAACCTGAGCATTTGTTTATGAAGTGAGCAGGGAAGTGTCAGGTAAAGTTCCATGGGACCTGCCAAGGAGATCAGATTTATCCTCCACAACCTGATGCATAAAGGGGTCTCATAGCCATTGTGTTCCCAATCTAATCCCCACTGGCTGTAAAATCCAATCTGCCACCAAAGGGAGGAGATGAAGTGTTTTAATAAGAAAATGAGCCGTTTGCAACGCGCTTTTAATTGGATCAATTTTTCCTTTATTACACAATCTTTAAAAACCAAACACACACGTACGACCATACAAGCTCTCTTCTCCAGGTACAGAGCAGGAGCCAAACTATTTCAACACAATCCTTAATTCCTCCAGTTCATCCCGTTTGGCAGACGATCACAACACTGTGTGGGGGCACCACAGCAAGAAACAGAGCTCTGCAAAACCATCTCACAGTCACTGTCAAGTTTTGTCAGGGGATGTGCAGACCCTGGGCGAGGGACAGCAGGTTTGCTTTTTCCCTTTTCTGCCTGAAACTACAGACTAGAAGAGCTGCAGGCAAGACACAGCCCCAGGCACTGATCGCAGTGTCCTGGCCCCCCACTACATCACAAGGTAGTGTTATTTTTCTTAAATCTCTGAGTGAGAAACAGATGACAGACACTTTGTTTGAACTCTGGTAACCAGGCTCAGGCTGGGGTAACCAACTGCTCAGTTTACTGGACCAGTTTTTATGTCCCTTCAAGCACTCCAGGAAATGTTATTGCTAGTAGTGTGCTGTTTATTGCAAAAAAAAAAATATCCATGGGAACAGAAAATGACAGAGGTACATATTATCATAGATAATATTGCTTCAGTTATTCAGGTCCACAGTAGCTTCCTGCTTGGAGCAGTTCTTGGAAGCAGGAGAAATGTTTAATAGAGATCAGTAGGAGAGGAACTGCCATTGCCATAACACTGGAAAAATGCCTCCAGTTACAATGCCATTAAGTGCAGCAGGGCCCAGTAATCATCAGCCTCTCCCCAAAGCACACATGGCAAGATGAGAAAGGTTCCCCAAACTGCTGTCACATGCCTTGGGCAACTACCCCTCCCACCCAGAAATGAGAAGTAGAGAATATATTTAATGATGTGCAAGTCGGTAGCCTTGGCAAACACACAGAGCAGCTCAGGAGGGAAGGGGGTTCAGTCCCCTGGGCTCCCTCAGCACCTTCTATTACATTCAGGTCTTAGCTCCCTCCTCCACAAGCTTTTCCCAGCGCATTACTGTGAGAGAAATCACAAGTTGCTCTGGTGGAGAGGCAGCTCCATCACACAGCTATGCTTGTGTGCTGCCCCTTCAGCACTTTGGCTGGCACAACACAGAGAGAGAATAAAAACCAAACAAAAATCCCACCAAAATCTGCTCCCAGTGCTGCTTCTGCAAATCCTGTAACTGCCAAACCTCCAGCTGGAGCAGCAGCAGCTCTGAAGCCTATTTCACTTTGCTGTTTCATTAGGGTAAAGTATATGGGAGCTTAAAAAAAAAATCACCTGTTGCAAACATGTTGTAGGACAAGTAGCAAACAATTTGCTGGAGCACTGGCAGCCACCATAAAATCAGCTTTTATATTTTCTGTCGTGCCCCCAAATTTGCAACTACGTTGTTGATAGCAACAAATAAATGCACTGCAGTGTAACTATTATCTGTGGCAGATTAACATGCTACCACTGTGCCCTATTTAAATGCATCTTTCCTTCAATAAACTATTCTGGGAGAGCAGCACCACACTGAGGTACACATTTATCAGCCAGGAGAGTAGCACTGTGGGGGCCTTGGTTCACACAGCTGCAGTTTTGTGCTTCATTTGGCCCAAAGCCGTGATGAACAGCAACTCTGGTGCCTGCTGGTGCTGTAAAAAAAATAATCTGAGGAATGTAGCATTTTGCTGTGCAAGGGAAAAAAAGGCAGTGCACCAATGGATGTGCTTCCAAGTATTAAAAAAGTAAAAGTGAAATAGTCCCCCTCTCCCTGTCCCCAACTCAGCAGTGAGTAACTTGCACATAGGAAGTGCAGATGAGTGGAAAACTATTGCTAAACGTAATGGTCTGGAATGCAGAGTAGTGAAGTGCAGGTGAATTTACAATATGTTGCATTTAATCTCATTTTCTACAATCTCCCAGCCTCATTCCCCCAGCCCTTCCCCCCTCCCCCGGGAAGTTTTAGCTACCAGATACACCTTCCAAAGACAGTTTCCAGGATACATTTAATAATAAAACAGCAGTAAATAGCAACCCTAGGTTTCCCCTTTTTTTTTTTCTTTTCCCTTCACCCCCTCCCTTTTTACCCCCTTCTACCTAGCAGAACTCTGAGCAGTAATAAAACCCGTTTTCTTACTACTCAGTAATAAAGAGGGCAATTTTCTGGCTCAGCTCGGTCTCCCACGATTGCACAGTACTCACTTCACATGGAACGGACACGGCTCACGAATGGCACGACAGGGTGATCTCCTCAACACCAGAAAAACGGGAGACACACAACCCTCCCTCGTCAGTGTGGAAGTAAAGCTCCATCCCCGTGCAGTTGAAGTGGGCTATTTCGTTTTATGCAGTGCTGCAATCACAAATTGCTCTCTCTAGGAGTTGCCCAGACAACTGCTACCCAGTTCCTCGCAAGTACCACGGCGAGAGGAGGATTGCCTTGCTAGTCCTCTAAGGGAAGGTGATTTAGAGCAGTCAGTCAGCGTTTATGGCACAAAGAAAGACACAATGGTTGAAGCTGGAAGTGTAGGAGATGTGGCAGAAGGTTTACGGAGTGACCAGTCATTTAGCAAGGAACCAATACTCCAGAAGGATGGATCCTTTCCCACACGCTTATTCTTATTGTACGGATTTCGTATTAAAAAAACAAAAGAAGAAAAAGCAGACCACCATCACCATCACCACAAAAGCTAATCTGTTTCTAAACACAAAACATGATGGCCTCTATGCCAAATCCCCTTTGGTTATGGCACAATCTTCCTGAAGGCTTAACGTTGGTTTCCCATCAGATTGCAGGGAGGCTGGAAGAATCTCTGCTGCCAGGAGAGGCTTTGCTTACAGACATGCCTTTAAGGGGTGGAATATCTTCTCAGATGGTAACTGTAGATCTTAATGCAATGATCCCAACAGTCCAGCACCAGGAGCTGCCCTTTGGGAGTAATAGCAATACCGACCGGGCAGGTGAGTCCTTCCCGGATTAAGATGTTATAGCCACCTCCTTTAGGAAAATGCAGGATTTCCTTACGGCTGCTGTCAGCAACGATGAGGTCTCCCCTGGCATCCACACACATGCCAGCAATGCACCTGAAATCCTCGTTCTCCGAGAAGAAGTGGCTAATCTGGCGTCCCAGCTGCCCGTCGGGGCCGACGGAACCGATGGAAAAACCTCCTTCTAAATGGTGTTCGTACTGCCGGTTTTCCAGGTTGAGGCCCAGCCCTTGAGTGAAGTAAATGGTCCCTTCAGCGTCACAGGTGACAAACTTGGGACGCACCGCGTTACACAGGCAACTGTACTTCACCACCCCCACGCCACGGTCCACTGTGAAACACCAGAGCTTTCCCCCTTCCACGTCGGTCACTACAAACTGCCCCGAGGGCAGCGCGGCGATGCCCCAGGGCTTGCTGAGCTGGCTGCGGTGACAGGCCACGCAATGGCCATCCATGGTGTAGACCTTGACGGAGTTATCGTAGCTGTCTGTCACACCAATCAAGCCATGGCAGTTCATGGTGACAGAAAGGGGAGTCAAGTTGGGCAAGTCTGCTCCAAGGAAACTCAACACAAAGCTATCGATTCCGCTAGGGCTCCGGCGAATCTCCTTGAGAAAGCCCTTGCGGGTAAACACCTGGATTCGGAAATTGCCGCGGTCTGCCACGAGCACCTCCCCTTGCGAGGTGACGTGTAGGCTGACGGGGAGGTTGAACATCCCTGGCAGGCTGCCCTTGGAGCCCATCTTCTTGATGAAGTGACACTGCTGGATGCTCGTGGCTGCTTCAGGCATCCTTGGCTTGGCTGGGGAGGAGTTGGGTGTGCAGCTGGGCTCTTCTTGCACTAGGTCTGGCTCCCTAAACGATGCCGATGAGGATGCTGCAGTTTCCATGAGCGATTCCTCCACGTTAACGGTCCGGGGTTTCTTCACCACTTGCCCAATCTGCAGTGGCCCCACGTGGCTCACCTTAAGGAGTTCCACTTCTTGAAGAGTTAGCTCCCTTGGGAGACTGTTTGTCAGTTCTGGTTCTTCCTCATCTGCTGCCTCCTCCAGGAGAGCTATATCCCCCTGCTTTATTTTGGCAAGGAAATAGTCACAGCGAGACATTATCTGCACTTCTGCTAAGTTCAGCAGATAGGCTTGTTCCTCCATTACTTGGTTGTTTATCTTCTCCACTTCAGACAAAGAGGTGGTGAAGAACTTGCGTGACCTGGCTAGTTCTTCCTGGATCTTGCGCTCTTCTTTGCTGTACTCCTGCAGAACTGCTTTGTATCTAGACTGCAGGTCTCTTGAAACACCCTCCAGAGCAGCTTTTCTTTTCTGAAGATCACCCATGAGCTCCCGAAGCCTGGCAAGCCTCGTCCCAAATTCCCTCCTACGCTCTTCAGCAGCCTCCTTGATAGCGATGACTCTGTGCCCTTGGGGCATGTGTGAAGCCTCCTTGCACGGCTCACATAAAACCAAGTTACAGCTCTTGCAAAAGTGCCTTGGCAACCTTCTTGCACAGACCTTGCACATGAGAAGACCCACCACGTCGCCCAGTCCAGCAGTGTCTATGATCTTCAGCACAGTGAGATTGTCAGTCAGCTGAGCTAAGCTCGTGATCCGCGTGATCTTGCTGCAGAAGGGACACCGTATCCCGTTAATGCTGTTTGCTAGGAGCTTCTCCAAGCACTGTTTGCAGATGGTGTGCCCACAGTGTAGGAGCTTGGGCCTCAGGTGCTCCTCGGTGAAGGACTCCATGCAGATGGGGCACTCCAGGACCTCCCGGAGCGCGTCCGAGTTGAGATGAGGTGCTGCAGCCATGGTGTTCCCAGGCAGCTTCAGCCGTCGCCGTGTCTTGTGCTCACATCTATTCCAAGGTGCTCTGATTCTGTCCAGAAAGCAAAAGGGAAATGTGATTTATGTCACCACCAGCAGTTACATATACATGCGATTTATTTCCGACTTATCACCCAACCCTGCGAAAAAGAAGCCCAGTTAGCTATTCCAAGTTTGGAAAGGATGGATTAGTCATAGCTAATCTCGGAGTGGGCAAATTTCAAAACTAACTTGCAGCTCTCAGTGCAATGAATTATTCACTTGCAAAATTTGTAAGTAGCACTGAAAGAAGTGTAATGGCAGCAATAAGGAAGCCCAATAGATATTGATGACTGAATCATCTCCTCATGGTGCCCATCTCCTGCTGCCAAGCCTCCGAGTTTACATAATTTACTGAAACCCAGGGAGATTAAACCAAGCATTCCAAATGTTGTGCATCAAAAGAGGAACCAGATGGTGCAATGCTTTAGGACATTAATAGATCACCTCTGGAGACCTGCATTCAGATGTGACATCAGATACCAACGAAATAAATGTGGTTGGTTCACTCGGCTTTGCTGGAGAGCCAAAATAAATTGTCAAGGTTTCATACATTTTGCCAGAAAGTAAAACTAACAGGAATGCTTGGTCAGCTTCCACTCGTTCTGGGGGTGGCTGTGCAGGCTGGAAACACACAGGATTTGATGCCAGTGTATTTCATTAACCTCTGCCATGCTGCACCATGCTTCAGCATGCCAATTAGACACGGCTCAGCACGGCACTGCCCAGGCAGGTATCAGCAATAACGGAGTGAACAGACAACTCCAAACAACAGGCAGCTCCAAACACCCAAACATTCTACCAGTGCTCACTATTAGTTCCTGAACTCAGCTTAACTGCATACAATTCCTCCTCATTTCACAATCTCGCAGCGTTGACCTCGTTCTTGTCTCCTGCTTCAGTTTTACACCACTTTGGTTGCTGTTCAGCTTCCATCCAGGTTTCTCCACCCTCACATCCCTCCCAGCAGGGAGCAGATCCCAGCAGCTCTCCTGCCAAAGCAGCCATCCATTCAAAAGGAACAGAACAGGGCTCACATCATTAAGTTATTATTCAGTAGACTGGGTTTCAATACCTTGGCTATTGCATTGCTTTGCCACTTAAAAAATAGGGAAGAAAACATTTCTTCTAGGGCAGAGAAGGAGAAAGAAGTAGTTAGTCTTTGAAACGAGGAGAGGGTGGCAGAGGGATGTGAACAGACAGCTATTTGAGTAATGGCTGCATGCACACAGCATTCTCACTTCCCTACGGGGTTTGCCTCCTTCCTCCTCAGGAAAGGTTCCCTGTATTTTGGTTTACCATTTGCTGACATGGAAGAAAGCAAACACAACGAAGAAAAGTTCTTTACGTTCATAGAGAAGGAAAAAAAAAAGTCATTTTGTCAGCTGCAGTTTAAAGCCCATATTTCAGCAGGGAATTCAGGGGTGTGGCAGAATCTCCAAGCACTAAGCTGGGATCTGACCCTTGGCTTGACAGTGGCAGGATGAGTACCACATCCCTGGGATCTGGGGAGCAGGAGACTCCAGGCGCTTCCTGCCACTGGCACCGAGCACATTTCCCTTTGATTCTTCACACATACCTCAGCCTGGGCACTGCCACGGAGATCAGAAACCTTCCTCTGAGGGATGAAAAATCCGTATTTTGAAACGAAAAACCTTCCTCTGAGGGATGAAAAATCCATTATTTTGAACCGATTCTTACAAACGAAACGCAGGATACCAGGTTCATTATTCTCACTCTCCTTGGAAATACGACAAAAGCCTGGCTTAGGGAAGGACAAGGGAGCAGTGCAGGCAGCAGGGACCGAGAGTTACATAAAAAGCTACCTTTAAAACAAGTATTGCCATTAGAGCACAATGGTGGAGGGGATTTTAAGTCAGGCTGGGCTTTTAGAAAGACGATTTCTATGACATTCTTTCCACAGATAACCTCCTTTATGGGAATGCCAGCACGGCCTCAGTAACATGACATTATTTTCCCTTTCATCCCTCTCTCGCACTCGGCCGTGCCTCCATGGAAGTTTCCTTAACAGCAAGTTGTTCTTGCGTGTCGGTCCCTCCCGAGGCAGTTCCTCTGACGCAGAGCAGGGTATTACAGAAAGCCTCAGCTGAGGATAAAGCCATAAAACTCTCTGAATTATACCAGTTTGGTTGCCTTATATTGAAAAAACTCAAATTTTCCTGCCGGGGTTTCTCTTCTCAACTCAGTAGCTTCTAGTGAGCATCTGTGGCAAGACAACCAGCTTCACTTGGAATTAAGAATTCACGAGTGAAAATAAGGGTGTAACACTAAAATCCATGCTGTGACTCACCCCTGCAGCGCTGCTGGCAGCAGCTCAGCCCCGACAACAAAACTACCAGCACGACCCCGAGGTTTGGGGTGCTCAGAGCATCCAAAGGTTTGGGTTAGGAGCCACCTTAGACATCACCGAGTTCCACCCGCTCTGCCCTGGGCAGGGAC
>NW_008665374.1:49679-55889 GCF_000695815.1 Acanthisitta chloris | reverse complement strand
TGGAGGGGGAGGAAGAGGAGGAGCGTGGGGGTTTTAAGCCCGGAGGGACGCGCTGCGGGAGCTGGGCAGGGCAGGAGGTTTCGTGCCGCGGCTGCTGCAGCGCGGCCGAGCGGGGCAGCGGGGCAGGTTGACCCCGCACCCCATCCGAGACTTGTTGCTCCCCGGGTCGGTCCTGCCCTGCGCCCGGCCGGGACACATCTCACCTCTCCGTCCCACGAGTGGCTGTGCCATCTCCTCTCGGCGTTTGCTTTTCCCATTGAGATGACTTACTCCATTAGCTTTTGAAAAAAACCATCTCGTTTTACCCTTCTCGAGGGGTGTCCTTATTTCCTGATGTTATCCATGTTCCTAAGTGTATTCTATTCCTGAAAGGCCAGTGATTTATTGGTGAAACGAGAAGCATTTTTCCTACAGGTTGCAATACACTATCATACAGTTTTAAAGGCGCTTTTCCCATTGAGATGACTTACTCCATTAGCTTTTGAAAAAAACCATCTCGTTTTACCCTTCTCGAGGGGTGTCCTTATTTCCTGATGTTATCCATGTTCCTAAGTGTATTCTATTCCTGAAAGGCCAGTGATTTATTGGTGAAACGAGAAGCATTTTTCCTACAGGTTGCAATACACTATCATACAGTTTTAAAGGCTCCTGTGCTTTCCTCCTTGTGCCTTTTGTGATTTTTTTTTTGTTTGTGGCTTTGGTATTTTAATATTGCTCCCCTATTGCAACATTAAAATATAAACATGATTCTTGCCTCTCTTACTAGACACACTGCTATTCAGCATCACAAATGCTTTGCAAGGCAAAGAATTTTCACTGGACGTCCAAGGTCATGATGTTTCTCAGAAAACTGTAAAAAACTGTTGGAAAAGGCAGTTAGTCTCCCTACTGGCAGGCAGAAAGAAATCAAGTCTCCAGCTATGGCAGCAGTCTGCATTGCTAATACAAATTTGGCCAAATATCAAACAGTTTTCACACAGGTGGTATTTGGTGTTGCTGAAGTCTACCTGTATTTCAGCTCAGGGCATTTGCCAGCAATGCACATCAAAGAATAAGTTGCCACATTGGCTGCACGTGGAAAGAACAATTATTCTGACCACAGCCAATCCTGGATTTATTCATCAGGAGGACATGTAAAGGTACAGCCCAAAATGGAGTGGCACAGAGCTCAAAGAAAGGCTCTTGTCCTAGTTTTTGTTATAGTTGTCATATGCACTCTAAGCCATGTGTTAGAGGGGCAACACTGTAGTCTTGAGGAAAACACAGAACATCTTGACAAAAGGACAAATGAGTTAAATTAGCCAGCTAGTCCTCAAAACCAGAAGTACAGTTCCCATCTTAAGCTTTGGGTGAAACTTGTTCTAAGTACAAGAGAACATTCCTTCCAAATAATGGGTTGTGAGTGCCCGACACTATTAGTGAGACATTCTGGTGGATTCTGTTCCCTTGCTTCCATTCAGGGTTAAAACAGAAAGGCCAAATCTTACAGACCTCAGTGAATGCCTGATTTTAAACTGCAGGGGAAAGGCATATAGCTACAGTGATCAATAACTGCAAGGCTGGAATAGTCTGTAGGTTCTTGAAATGAAGTCCCAGAAAATCTTGACTTGCTGGAGCCAAAGATATTTAGATTTTGTTTTGGGTTACTAATTTACAAAAGTTACAGGTTTTCTATCATTTATGGTGGACTACCACAGTACTTTTGGATGAGAAGTGTCTGGTTTGCATAAACAAGGACATGCAACTAGAGTTACAGGAAAAAGGTATTTCAGAGAAAAAATGAACCTAAATCAAGACCACCTCTCCTAATGAAGGCATTTCTTCAGTAGGCTGCGCCAACACCTATTTTCTGATTAGTATAATCCATGTATGACAAATTTCTTTTTTATTTTTACAGTTGATGCTATCAATATAAGAAAGCTTTCCAGTCATATCTGAGTTTCTTTGTACTAAGGTATCTAGTCTGAAACAAGGAGCTTGCCTAAGGTGTCTGGAAGTGGCTGAGATAAGATAATTTATATCATATTAGGTACTGAAAATGTGTTCTCTGAGTAGCACCTAGTTAAAATGTCAGAGCTTGTCACTGTGAGATGGTAAATGGATGCATGACCTCTTCAGCTGCCTCCCATTACATTGCTGGCAACCCCAAGTATATGTCTGACCTGAAACTGCTCTGAGCAGCTGTTGACCTTTCCATGATGTTTCTTCTTTGCTAACTGCATGTCAGGTAAAGGCAGACAACTGTAGTGGGAATTACTGCACCAGCTTGCAGCCCTTTCCTTCACTCCTTGTCTTCCTGCCACCTAAATCACAACTGTGCCCAGGTTTGCTTAGCTGCACAGTCTTGTGGGCATGGCCAAGGCTGTGCTGGTCTGTGGTTTGCCTGCATGTGTAACACAGTCACATTAGAGAAGCAGAATGTGTAAAAACAGTGTGGACTCTTAGCAAGGTCAGAGAGCATCAAGAAAACTTGTTCTCCAGGGACTACACCATCTTCTATCTGTGGTCCTTTGTGCCTTATTAGGACAATTGGGCTAAAGTTAATCAGAATGCCTTCTAGCTCTGTTCTTTGTGGCCAAAACTTTAAAATGATCTCAGCACCCAGAGCTTGTGGTCAGGTTCCTGAGGCAGCTGAAGCCCTAATAGCTCACATAAATGAGGAAGCTGTCTTTCAAACCACAGAGCAGTAGGTGATAAGACCTTTGAAAACCTCCTATCCAAAACAGGAACAGCTGGATAAAAAAACCTGGCCCGTGCTCTGTGGTGAGCATTTGAAAATCTGGCTGCGTATCAATCATCTCTGTTATCTCTAAGGAAAATCCTCAGATAACAGGAAGATACATGAGATTTAGAGCTTAACTATAATGGTTGTATCATGTAATTGATTTTTAAGTAGAGCTTGTGATTAAAGGTCTATTAGATAAATAGCCTTTTTCATTAGTTGGAGTCAAGCTGGGCATAGTATTGCCTGCAGACATTTAAAAATCATAACTCCAACCTTTCCATCTCCCAAAAAGAAAAAGGTCGAGGTAGAAAACCTCTTCTATTTCATTTAGTCTTCATCAGGCTGTTCCCCGAGTGTGTGTTTAGGGAGAGAAGGGTGCATGGAAGTGAGGGAGAGGAGCAGTGTGCCTTCCCTGCACCAGGGCTATGAAGAAAAGTGATTTACACCCTTTGCCAGGAACATGTCAAAGAATGAATTCTGACAACACCCCAAAATGGAACCAGTGTACCTATTCCTCTTGTCAGCTCTTGGCTCTGCTTTCTGTGAGTTATAGGCTCTGAGTCCTTCCCTGCCCTCTGCCCCTGTGCACTCTGCCCAGCTCTTGCCCTCCCTCCTGCTGCTCAATGCCACCATTCCCTTTGGGTCTGGCTTAGCCCTTTGGATTCTGTCAACCCTCCCCATTAGCTCATGCTGCCCAATAACACCCACCAGCTACCCACATACCCCATCTCTTCTGCGGCTCAGCTCCCCATCAGCACTGTTTCTTCCCTCTCTGACATCCACAGATGCAGCCCTTCTCATCCTTAATTCTCCTATGGGATGTGAGGCTTAAGGGATTACAGGCTTGTGTGAGTGGGTTCACAACCCAAACTCTGAGCTGTGAACTCTTCCAGGCTGGAGCCAGGCTAGCCCAGGCTCTGAGGCTCTGGGAGAGCAGGGAACTGGGGTTATAGCAAGCAGGAGGAACATGTCGCTGTATTGGACATAAAGCACATAAAATTTGAAAGAATTATTATAATCCATAAAAATGGTGGGAAACGACACAGTTACTGTGTGCTATACTCTGACACGTATTTGCTTAATTTCATACTCCTGAGGGAAAATAAAGAAAGGAAACGGACAATCTCACTCACATTAATTCTCAAGCTTAGAAAACAATGTGACATTTCATTGTAGACCTTTGATTGATGCCAGTTTAGGATATGATTTCAGTGAGGATTGCCTTCATTTGAATGGAAGATTTATCCTGCTGTATATCACTTTAGGATGCCTTCAGAGAGTTGATGTTTTGTCAGCTACACATGTCTTGCCATTACACTTTGCTGTGCCCCTTTCTCGTGACTGTGATAGATCTGCATGACAACTCGTCAAGGAACTTAAAAATTATATTCATTGCTTTTCATCCAAGGAAACCACTAGTAGTTGCTATAACAGATTTCACAGCTAAACAAAGATACAAAATGACAGGGATTACATGATGCATGTACTTGGAGCTTGTACCTTCATTTATGAGCTCCCACACTCTGTTTTTCTATCATTTCTATGTTTTATTTCTGCTCGCAAGCTTTGACGCTTGACATCCTGATAAATTACCGTGTCAGGAATGCTTGAAATTAAAATGGGAAAGGCACATGTCTTTTTGACACTGGAACAAAAGAAGTATGACTTGGTTCTGATGCTGTTTGGTAACAGATTGAGGAGCAATGACCAACTACCACCCCAGATTTTGGTTACAGCTCCAGCATCTTACGCTTCTCTGATGACATAAAGGTCCTGGTCAGCATCTCCCACATTCTTTCTGTGGGAACTGTATGTAATAAGTTGTCTGATAGAAGACATGGCCACATCAGCAAGGGCATTTCAGTTTATTAAAAAGCAATTTATGGCTTTAGATAAATGCTTTCAAATGAAGTCCTGAAAACCTCCTGCACAAGTGTCATTTCACCTGATAGACAAAGAGATTTTAAATAAGGCTGCTTCTGTTTACCAAACTGGAACACAGAATTTGGTGCCTTTCCCCTCAGAAATGAGGGTACACATGGGGCATGTCTGTTCTCAACACTGGTAGTTGCTTGCTTGCGACCAGTTAATCGCTGACTACCAGTGTGGGTGTTTTTTGTTGTATACTGGTATTTTGTGGGGGCACAAACAGGATTCAACCAGACTGGGTCCCACGGGCACAGTCACAAAGTTGGGTCCTGGCTCACAAAGTCACCTGTGCAGGTGCTGCAAGTGGCCAGCAGCTGTACATGGTACAGCTCTGAGCCTTGCCTGTGGCCTCACCTCAGGCTACTTCTCTCTGGTGGCTTAGTTTTTAAATTTGATTTTGTTTTAATGAATACATTTATAAATTTCTTCTGAAAGCTAGGACCTGAGATGGACTGCTTGGACAGAGGCAGGAGAGGCTGTAATATATGGTTTATACAAACTGCATCCAGTAAAAGTATCTGTATGTCAGTGAGAACAGAACACTACAGAAATAATTAATCAGCCATCCCAAGTGCACACATGAAAGCTTGCACAGAAGCAAAGTCATTGATTTTGATAGTCAGTTGTCAGGAATAAAAAAAAAAAAGATCAGTTTTCATCTCTGTTTGGACCTTATTATAAGCAGAAGTCTCCTCAGTGCAGAGTGCCTATCCCATGCTTCCCACAAAATGTAATCCTAACTCAGGAGCTTAGCTGCTGCAGTGACCTTCTTTTGTCTGCTGGCTCTGTAGTAAATTCTGTCTGACGGGAGTAAAGAAGATTGGAAGAAGGTTATTTTTAATATCAGTATAAAATAATCTGTGGCACAACAAAATACAAGCAAGGAAGACATCCGTTCATTATGTTTTCAGGGAGAATGACACCACCACCTACAACATCTTGTAGGAAGAGCATAAACAACACATGTCGCAGGATTAACCTGACAGGGCTCCTTCGCTCCAGTTTCTATTATTAACTTTACACCTAGTGCAAGTCTCCTCAAATGAACTATATCAGGTATAATGATTTATCTTACACAGACTATACCTCAGCTGAAAATTTATTAGCAGGATAGTAAGGGCCTGGCTTTTATAAGCCCTTCACAGAGGTGTGCTGAGTGTCTGAGCCCTAAGGTTCTTACAGCATGGGTAGAGAGCAATTTTTGTCATTGTCCAGGTATTGTGGTCTGGCTGGTGAACTTTTCCCTCCCTCTCCTCATGTTCAGTTGTACAGTTTAAAAAAATGCTTTTCCCATCCCAAGCTCCCACTTTCCACTGGAATGTTGGGATAACAGCCTAGTACCCACGAGCTGCTATTGTGTAAACCAGAAGTGAAACTTCTCCCCTTTGCCACCTCACAGCTCCAGCTCCCTCCTTCATCTTCTCAAGTTTGGTACAAAAATGTTCACTATGGCTGACCGAAAGACTGCAACCCTGACAACAACACACTCCAAGTAAAATTAAATTTTCTTTTCTGTAATACAATAGATTATTTTTTCTAGCATGGAAGCTGTTTTC
>NW_008665374.1:42307-49650 GCF_000695815.1 Acanthisitta chloris | reverse complement strand
TTCCCTAAAGTTCTCATAATTAATTATTTCCTGTATTTTACGTTTCTGCTGATAAACTGTAAGAGACCAAGAAAGTGTGAAGTATTTCCACCGTTGAAGCATTCAAGATACAAAAACAAGAAGCTGACCTTTAACTCTGCTTCTTTGCTTTTTTGCATGTCAGAATATCAAATAATTTTAGTATTATAAGTATTTTCATGGCAACATTAAGCCTTTGAGAGCAGAGAACATTTATACCATTGGAGGACCCCTGAGGTCTGTTGCTTTAAAGTTAATCTATAATCTTAAAATCTAGCCTGAGTTAAGAGGTAGCACATAGCTATATTTTTGCAGGCAGCAAAACAAGAATCAGCCTCATGCTCCAAGAGCCACAGTGTGCTTCTTGGTTCTGCCCTGCTGCTGCAGGCTACAGCTTCCCTCCCTCTCTGCTTGAGTTCACAGTCGAGCTGATGAGTACAGCAGGGGTGCATCCATGTTGTCATGCTGGTTTGCTCTTTGCTCAGGTTTCCAGTCTCTGGCTGCATAAGTATTAGTTCACGTGTAGTCTCCAGGCTGGCATAGTTCAAGGAACAATGAAGTCTGGGGTGCAAGTCGTTCACTTGAGTACACCCTGGAGTCTGCAGCCTTTGGCCTGGGAATGGAGACTCACATAAGCACAGGAAACAGAGACATTACACACATAATCTGTGCAAAACAAAGACTGCTCATCATCTGCACTCATAAAAGAGGCTGCAGCAAGTCATGCACTCTTTGATCTGCACTGCATCCAGTGAAGAAATGAATGGTCAAGTGTTTTTCATAAGATCCTTGATTCATAGTTGTTTTTTTCTTTTAAACCAGAGAGGACTGTTTACCTTACATGTGATTCATACACACAGCATACATGAAGACTCACATACTAGTTTTAATATTTAGCTCAGCAGGTATGGCAGACTGCTGGAAAGAGGTACCTCGGTTTCAATGTGAACTATCTGAATGGGCATCTCTCATTATTAAAGACAAGAATTTTAGTCTTCACCTGAGCTGTCTAGTTTCATTTTCCAGTTTCTTTTCCACTCTTTTGAACAGCCTCATAATAGTGATGACCAGGGTAGTGGCTCCACCGTACCAAACAATACCAGCGAATTAGCTGTAGTACCACTCAGTGGTGATACTAGACTTCAAGTCTAACCTCTGCATCTTGACCCAACACACTGGTGCCATTTGAATTTTATGAGACTATTTTAATCTTTTCCTTTGAGAAACTGAAGATGTTATGATAGTGTAGCACCATTCTTGAAGAGAATCTTGCTAGGTAGAACTTCAATGCTTTTCTCTTTTTTTTTTCTGAACTCAGTATGAGAAAAGACCTTGCTAAATTGTAAGTTTTAACACTCATCAGCACCGGTATTGCCTGGTCACTTGGTTGAAATAGTGCCTGTGACTGAATGTTTTTTGCTTTTCCTGGCATCAAGTACGGTACAAGCTACACAGTGTAGGAAAAGAGGCTCTGTGCTTGGAAGAGGCAGTGGTCTGAAGTGGACATGACAGATAAAAGATTGGGATTTGGGTGCCAGTTCCAACTAGAAAGCAGCAGTATTCTCTTCAGCAGATAAAGCCTGCAAATCCTACACAGCTGCTAAGGTAGAAAAGGCCTTTTGGCAAATCTGGAAGCCATTGTTTATTATTCTAATGTTTTATCTATAAATCTGAGCCTTGCTCATATTGTGGCAGTCTTTAATTCCCTGAACATTGAATTACAGACATTTGAAGAACTCAGGTCTAATAGTTTAGAGCTTAGATTGCAAACTCCTTTTCCCACTCCTCTTGCTAAATGGACACTTCATTAAACTCCTCTGCATTTCATCCTGCCCTTCACAGAAAAGCTTTTACAATACAATCAGGGGCAGCTACCTGCCAGACAGATTATTACCACAAACTTAAGGACTTCGTGTTTAACTTTACAAGTCCAAATGATAGTAGTTTTCACCATATTTTGGTAAAGTTTTCTCCAAGGTTACCATTCTCTCTTTCTGTTGTGCCTTGCTCATCCTAGCATTTGCCTCTGCACAGGCTTGAATCTTTGCTTTTGCAGATTTGTAGTTTTTACCCTCTGCTATTTGTAGTAAGGCAAATAAATAAATTCCCAATTCATGCTGTAGTTGTAGAAGCAATCATCCTATAAAAAGTAATCCACAATTCACTGCAGTAAAATGTATTAGTTTATATATACTGTATGAGCTGAGAGTTGGTACAGTAAAGGCATGTAATTAAAAAGTGCACATCAGATGGATTTTGAGCTTTCCTTAGCAGCTGTTTCATATTATGAAACATGCACATTGCAGTGGTTTTGTAATTGGATTTAAGTAGCTTGCAGAATATCTCAATACACAGAGCAAAACTGAGCAAAACATTATCAAAAAAAAGTGTGCATAGTAATTCCACCCAAGAGTTGCCAAAGAAAGAGCAGAGAGATCACATGAAAAATATTTCCTGCCTATGTGAAATCTGTGGAAATTCCCAGAAAGACTAGGAAACATCCCTAGGATGGGAATACTCTTTATATTGAACTCAGCAAGAGGAGATATATGTCTGTGTAGCTGTCAGCCAAATCTGAATTCTGGTATACATCAAATGTTATTGGTTTGTACTAGTGACACAGCATACCATTTGAAAAATCCTTCCAGTTGATTTTCCAGCCTAAGTTAGTTTCTATTATAACCACCCTGATATTTATTTTCTGCAGTTGCTTTGCAACATCTGAAAGACAGTAAATGAAATATCTTGTCTTTTGATTTTGACTGAGAAGCCCAATTTCATTTTTAACATTGAAGTTCATCTGTGATGGAGGAAGGGAAATAGTATTTTATAATTGGATGCTTAAATCACAGGTTGGAAGGAACCTCAAGTATCATCTGGTCCAAACTTCTTGGCAGAAGCACTTAAAGATTTTAAAGTATGCATTTTCTCACTGATTTTAGAGAGAAGGAAAAAAAATTGTTAAAGATATTTTTGCAGCTGAAGCAGGATTTGCAATACTACCAGGGACTGCTGTTCTATTTGTGAGCTAAGATTACTCTCAGTGAAATGGCTCAGCTCCCTGAGGTTCTCAAAATTCCCGTTATGCTTTTGCCAGATTCACAATAGTCTGGCATTTGTTATTTCACTAAAAAGGAAAAAAAAAAAAAAGAAAGTGTATGTTTGGCTGAAATAAAAAGGAGAAACTTGTGTATGGCTGAAAAGCTTCAAAAGCATCTCCATGGAGCACCTGTGTGCTGAAGAGCATTGACAATTGTTTACTGCTTACCCAGGAGCTGTGCATTCCAGGGCTTGGAAGATGAGACATGGGGATGGACATTGTGCAGCTAAACCCCCTCATTATGGATCTGTCTGTCCCCTTTTTTCTCACCTTGAGAAAAACAGTGTGCTTGCTGCAGTTCACTTAACCAACTGGCAAAATGGCTATCATAAAGCTTGCCTTTTCCCACAGCTTTCTGTCAACATATATTTCAGCAGTGCCTCTGGAGCCCTGATTGAAGAGCACAGTATAGTACAGTGTCTTGGGAAATCAGACAGATGTATGCCATGTTTAGAAATGATTTGTCTGTTAAATAAGATCAGAATTGGTTAAATTGCTGGGTAATTAAGGAATTTTTGCTCTTCTTATTAGATAAACAGTCTTTATTGCAAACAGTTCTCGTCTTTCTAAATCAGTTCCAGGAAACCCTATAATGTCAGTCATTATTAGCATTTGGAATAGCATTAAGAGCTTTATACAAGCTCATATTAATCTGTCTAGGTTAACCTTTGTATCCAGGCTGCCTCAGTTGCTGTACTTCAAATCTGTAGAATGTCAGTTCTCCTTGGTGGGCAGGAAGAGGTTTAGCAGAGATTTAGCAGTGCTTTGATCGTAGTATGAAGTAATTTTGAACTTATTTGTGACCAAAAAAAATTTCTCTGGAACACTTTTATTCAGTCGTATCAACTGAGTTGCTTAATCAGTTGGAGCAAACTTTTAGCCTCTCTGTTTTGCTCCAGAAGCTGCTACAAAGACAGGATGAATATCAAGACAGATAGTAGTGTCAAGAATATCACATTTCATTTGAGCACTGGATCTCACAACTGCAGAAAGACCACAAAGGTATAGAAACAGAGTAGGAAGGGTCCCCTGTTCTCTCCACCAGCTGCAAAGTCTTCCTAGAATATCCCAAGGCACTTGCCCAACCTGCACTCCAGCATGTCCTGTGAAATGCCTCAGACTCTGTCCCTTGGGCAGTCTGGTCCAACACTTAATTATGCTCATAATGAGAAAGTTTTCCTAATATATAACCTAAATATTCTTTGCTGAAAATTAGGTTCATTTCTGCTCATCCTTCCCTCGGTGGACATGGGGAATAATTGATTGTCGTTTTTATAACAGCGTTTGAAATACTGGAACATGCACTGGAACATGTTACCATTTCCTTTCCCCAGTCTTCTGTTTTCTGGATCAAAGCCCAGTTCTTCAAAGCCATCCTAAGAGTCATGTTGTCATTTCTGTCTTGTGACCTCTCTCCAATTTGCATGTGTCCTTTAAAACACATAGTTCCCTGTGTAAACATGCTACTCCAGCTAAGAGCTCGTTTCCTGAGGAAAGCAACCTAACAACATGCCACACCATCCAGAGCCTCTTCATGCACTGATGAATCTGCTTTTTTTGGTAGGCACATAGTCAGTGTGTGTGTTGGTCCTTGCAATGTCCAGAATCTCTTGTGCAGTACTGCTGCTCAGGCAAGTTCTTCTGGGGTTGGGTTTTTTTGTGTGCTTGACTTTTTTCCTCCTTTTCACTTTGCTTTCTTTGATTTCATATATTTGATTTGGAACTTTCCCAGTTTCTAAAGACTATTTTGAATAATTCTGTGTCCAAAATTCTTGTTGTGTCTCTCAAATTGGCATCAGTTGCAGATTTTATGAGGACACCTTACACTCCTTTATCTGTATCATTGAGGAAAGTGTTGGAAGGCACAGAACTGGGTTCCTTCAAAACCCCACTTGAAATGACTTCAGATATTGTCACTGAACCATGGATACTAACTGTCCTGTTGTGTCCAATGAAAAGAATGACATGACATTGGTTTTCTTGGTTACATGTGTAGCAGAAATAAGTGTGGGTTTCTAGGAACAGCACAAAACTAGGAGTCGGAGAGGTTGGATTTTTTTGATTCATTTTGTCTCCAATGTTTCATACATATGGTATAAAGTTATCATAACCTCTCTTTTCACTGATTTCCTTGTCTGTAGCAGGGAAACAGAGATGCTTATGAAGTGCATGTCTCCTCAGGGGAAGATGCTGTTGAAGCGCAGAATGTCAGTGGTTGTGTTTCTGGTCCTGTCACCACCAAGACTAGTTGAAACTAAAACTGCTGAGTCCAGTGATCCTGTAGGATTTGCACTCTTGGTACCAGAACCCAGGTCTGTACTGTGCTGTGATCTTCTCAGGACCCTTTGATTTCCTTTCCTGCTGCCTGGCAGTAGGATGCACATTTGTGCTTGGCTGGCACTGCTGCTGTGTGAAATGTGGCTGGAAGCAAACTCTAATTGCAATTCCTTGTGTGCACCTGGCACAAACTCCAGCACTGTTAAAATGTACCAGTCACCAGTGAAAAAAGGGGTGGGACAAGCCTGTGTAAAATGGTTGTTGCTATGATTTTGTAATTCATATTAAAATAATTGACTTCTTTCCTTTCTGCCTTTAAGCTTCCTGGTAATGATGCAAACCAGGTTTTTAAAACTTATTTGCAGCAATAATACAACAGCTTGAAGCCGCAGTGAGATTTGGAATCGTGGGGGTAAACAGAACTTGTTCCGAATAAAAATGCACTGAAATGCTTGCTCAGTGCTGTGAACAGCTCTGGGTAACTGATCAAGGAGGCCAAGCAGAGCACCAGCCGTGCAGCCCCAGGGAAGAGGATGCACTGCTGTGCCAGGGACATGGGGCTCAGCCCCAAGGGCTTTTCCAGCCTCTGTCTGCACTGTTCCCACACAGCCTGTCAGACCCTGGCCAAGCTTCCCCCTGCTCTGCAGCACTGGGGTGACTGTAATGCTGAGCCTTTGAGGGGAGAAGAAGAAATATAGCTGCTCCTGGAGGAATGATTAAAAAAAAAGGTGATGTTTATGACTAGCTGCCTGCTTGCTGTTTAAACATGCACGGAGACATTTGATAAATATTTAAGTAGCACCAATTTATTTAGTGCTGGTACATGTTTAACAAGACGAATACTAAAGAGGCTAAATAGATTAGGATTTCCAAAATGACTGTGCCAAATGTGTCTTTTTATTTCAGGCCTCTGTGTAGTGAGGATGTTTCCACCAGAGTAAGTATCTCTTACTACACTGATAAACTGTGTGCTTTGAAACCACAACAAGCATATCCTGCACCAAAGTAGCCACGCTGAACAAAGCAGTATTTTGTGCCACTGCAATGCATCTATGGTGTATCTGTATCAACAAAACCTCTTCAGGTCAGACCAGGCTGGGGATTCTGTGCTTCTGCTCTGGCTGTCTCCTTGAACATCTGTGTTCTCACCTTTGATATTGCCTTTGCAGCCATGCACACTAATCTCACCAAACTCACATGTAAATACATGTGTATAAACATGAAATATGTGACCCATGTGTGTTTCTATCTCAGTCACACGTGGTGAGGAGTAAGTTTGAGTGTGGGAGATTAGCTTGAGTACTTTGCATGACACACAAAGCCTCAGTGAATCTCTCCTGATTAGTTCTCCTGTCCTGACCCTAATACAGAGGTAAAAATATTTAATGGCCTATACTAAATTAAGTAACACAAGACTGTGACTCAAGTATGCATGAGTAAATCTAGTTTAGTGATTCTTATGCTTGAAGTGTGTCACCCAGCTACCCCCAGAAGAGAATGGGTTAGGTAAATATGCCATGGGATCAGCTTGCAAAAGAAGAATCACATCTGAATACTTGTTTATGTTTGTCAAAGCCATGCAAGAGCCCTCTGGCAGTGCTTCAGATAGTAGAATACTTCAGATAGTAGAATCCTCATTAGAAATGAAATTACAGCATTGACATTGAGAGTTGTTCCCTTTTGTTGCATTTTGTTTGAGAAAAAGCATACCTACTGCATGGCAGGTATCATGGCCATTGATACCTGGACAGAAGACTCCAGGTATATGTTGCCCACTATTTCATGCTTTTATATGCTCCCACCAGGGAAGCTCAGCTGAGATCAAAGTGTCGTGTTAGAAACACAGGCTCTTATCCTCCACAAAGGTTCAACTTCACACAGGTCAGGGTGGGACAAGACCAGTGCAAGTCTTGATCCTGCAGACAGAGCTGAACTTGTTTCTTCACCA
>NW_008665374.1:0-42272 GCF_000695815.1 Acanthisitta chloris | reverse complement strand
AGCTGCCTGTGCCTCACCACCAGAGCAGCCCTGCCCCACACAGCCAAAATCCTCACCACCAGCAGCAATTCCTCTTCTTGTAGGTGAAGGAGGCACTGGCTGCTTCTTGTGGGGTTTTTGCTGTTCCTGTCTGGCTTCTGCCTTCAGCAGCTGCCTATTTTGCCCATGTATTAAGCCAGTTAAAGGAAGGGTCTTCTTCCTCATGGTCGGGTGAATTTTTTTTGAGCAGAACTGGAGCTATAAAAACCTTAAAAATGCTTTAGAAATTACACCACCGTGTATGAGAAATACAACCTATACGTCCATATATAAACCAGGATTTCATATTAAATGCATTTATCCTCATTCTGTCACCCATGCAAAGTTATTTTCACCATTACAATTATACATGACAACTTGTTTATCCATTCTGAATGCACTGGACGTGAGGTAGTTCTCCGTATTCAGAGCAGAACATACATCACCTTCGAACACAAATACCACATCTGTTTAAGATGCTTCCTGGAAGATTTAATTCCTTTATCAATTTTGTTAGACAGCATGTCAGACAGGGACAAAGCTCTGGGTTCTGCACTGTGGGAAGATCTCTCTTTGGTCTTACTAACATGCAGTAAGAGAGAGGCTGTTGAAGCTCTCTCCACAAACAGCAAGGAAGGGACACTTCACCAGTGAGGCAATAAAAAGCCTAATGGGAGGCTACCAAAGCCACAGCATTATTTTATTTGGGAGTGGCTTGCCAGGACAGCAGGAGTCCTGGTGCCTAGGAGGCTGGAGGAGGAAATAAAGACCAAAATACTGCTGTCAACAGGAGGAAGACTCAGGCCTTCAACTAAATCCCCCCAGTTAATCTGTGGAGATCAAAGACTAGGCAAATGAGGTTTTCTTGTCCTGTGTAATTGGAAAAATATGCAGAGGAGTTATTTTCTCCATATTTCACAAGATCTGGTTACTTTTACTTCGCAAAACATTATGTGAGAGTCTGAATTAAAACTCCTTAGCATGTGGCCTCTCTTGGAGTTGGTCATGCTCCCACTGGGCAGAGTTACCTGGGGCTCCCTCCACTGCCAACACCATGGCAATTACCAGAGCAGAGAGGCAGTAGAAAAATATCAAGATACAGAAAAACTAGTTGCCTACTGCCTTCTGTACTTAGGATTGTTTTGCCCCAAATCCAAACACTGTGATCTATTGCAAAGATCCATTTAGCTATGTGGAAATAGAGTAAGAGCTCAAGATAAATTTGTGCTGCTTTTGAGTGAAGTTTCAGTAGCATACAAACACTGGCAATGCTCAGCCTCTTGCTGTGAATATTTTTCCCTAGTCCTGGGGTGAATTGCAGTATTAGATACAGCCTTTAGAAGAACATTAATTAGTATTTCGATCCACAGCATCTAGCTTGAGCCAGCTGGTTTTTAGATTCATCTACAGAAGCACATGCCCCTTTCTGAGATTTTATAAATAAATTAGATTCTGTGTGTGCTTGTTTTCAGCAGCACTCAACAAGGACACACTTTTCATGTGAATTTTCCCTTTAGCAACCAAAAAGTTCAGTGTTTGAACAAGTCCTGCAGTGGGAACTCTCATCCATGGAGTTGTGAAAAACTTGTGAAGAGTGAGGGCAGAAGAGGTAAAGGAATCATCAAAATACAATTCCCAAATTGTCATACTGCCTTTGTAATAGCTGCTGGGAGCTCTGTGTGTTCATGTGGCTCAGAGACTTATTTTGAGCATTATTGTCAGGCTTTTCCTCATACATTCTCCTCTATTTCATAACAGGTCAGAGTTACTAAGTGATTGTGCATTATTTACACATCAGCACTGTGCAATTTCCATCATCCACCTACAGAAACTATCCAAATTCAACAGCACATTTACCTATTCATTATGCATAACTTCCCAAATCTCAGATACACACTTCAGGCCATGCTTTCCCACATAAATTTTTCCCCCCTATTTACTAATTTACGCCTCCTTTGCCCTACAAATATATATAATTCATTCTGAATATTTTATGCAAAATGCAATACTAATGGAATTTGAGACTTGCTGATAAGGATTCTGCATCTGTAACTGGTATTCATATGGAACTTAGTCTCTAGGTTTCAAAATAGATGTGATTCACAGTGCAAAGCTGCTTAAAGACACAGAAATAACAATGCTTAAAAGAAAAAAAAAAAAAAAGAGAAAGTTTCACTCATGCAATTTCTCAAGATTTCTTCCTGAGCAGGAAGAACTACTACTTCCCCAAGAAAATGGCAATGCTGAAACCTCTCCCATTACCTGTTGGGAAGGAGATCAAAAAAGAAAAAGTCCATCCTCAAGCTGTCAGCTGGATTATGCTGCAATAGTTCTGTTTTCAGTGTTTGCCATCCAGGCAGACAGCTAATGGTGGAGGACAACACCCTCCCTCCTCTGGTTTGGAGCAACATGCACCCTGAAGTCCTGCAAAAAAAAATTTAATTTATTATTTAATTTTCAGTTGCAGAGAAATAGAGATATTTTTGTTCAACCTGGAGCATTCTCTCAGTATTTTCTGGATGCACCCAGTTATACTTATGCCATGACAAAAAATACCAACAATTTGAACTATTTGGCATTTTATCTTTTATGGCTGTTTCTTTCTTATCACCTGATATTTGGTTGACCAGAGAAATTTGAGTTTTATTTGCATTCATGTGATATTTCCACTCAATGCAATAGTCCATATCATGTGCCCTCATCACTCAACATCCCTCTACTACCTGTATGGCAACTGTAGCTTGAAAACAGACAAGTTACCTGGCAGAAAATGATATATCTCAGATGCAAAGAGTCAGTCCTTTTCAGGACAGAATATTTATATAAACATTGGGAATTGACTTGGCTTCTTGTTAAAATAAAATGTAAGAGGTTTACTTTGTTTTCTGAGTAACTTGCCTTATTTTTTTTTTTTTATTCTTTTAAAATGGAGACCTCAGAGGAAATAGTGATCCTAATAGAAATATTTTTCAGTTATTCATCAAAAGAATTTCTGGTGACAATAATGTTTTGTATTTCTGAGTTGGACATCAAACAACTACTGGACAGAGCAGCACAGATACCTGGAAAATTTCTCACTGGAGTTCTTCACAGATATCAAATTGCAGCTCAGTCTCTCACTCATTGAAATTCTGTGGGGACTATATGAACTACCTCTTGCTTGTGTATGTGCAACTGTCTACTCTGATCATTAGAGCTATCAGGAATATTACAGGGTCTGGGAAACAGAGACAAGTCCAGCAGTATGGGTCCAGAACAACCTCCTCTGGCAGAGCTCCAGCAGCTCTATTCAAACACTGCAACAGCTTGAGCAGGAGTGACTGAGTCTCCCTGCAGAGCTCAGGTTTCCAACATATGGTGGCCATAAAAGGGCAAAACCAACTTGCACTAATTGTGCAAGAGATAAATAAGCAGTAAAAAAATTGGAAGATCAAAGATAGAGAGATTATTAGTATCAATGCCAGGTGTTCTGGAAAATGTGGTCCTAAGTGACTGGAAATGAGAAAATCTTGACAGCCATGTTTGTAAACTAATTCACAGTTGCTTTTATCCCCATCTCTTCACTCTTGTCAGTGAATGAGGGTCTTCTTTGGAAAGGCAGCTGCTGTTTGGTATGCTAGGGCACTGCCCTTTTCTCTGATGGCCATTGCACTCTGCCATGGATCTCACAATGGGAAGCACTGAGTTAAATAAAGCATTGTTAGGTGAAATGAGATTATTTGGGTCTTAGAAGGGCCTTGTAACAGGAAATGAATACACTGCAATGAGAGGCTGGATGTTAAAAGGAGGATCACAGTTTAAGAAGGAAAGTGTGTGTGAAGCCCCAGAGCAAGCCTTGACAGTCTAATTCAAATTCACTTCTTGCCATCACTTACCAGGATTTACCCCACTGGAACCATGAGAAGGAAAAAGACCTCAGAGGAGGCCAGTGGGGATTGTCATGGGTACAGCTGCAAAAGCACGGGTAGCAGGATCCTAAAAGAAAGTCAGTAAAGACAGAGCTCTGGGTACTGGCTGTAAGGCTGATGAGATGTTAGAAAGGAAACACTGTCCTGTCTGGTCTTTTCAGGCTCTGCTAAACACCAGAGTCTTTGCCAACAAGCAGCAGCGCGTTAAAGATGCTTCCCTGTTCAGTTTCTTCCTGCAGTTTAAAGTCTGAAAGATCTTTCTGGTCTGTCTTGGTTCAGTTGTGCAGCAATCCAGAGTGAAACCTATGAAGATGTTAACAAATTCCCTGAATTACAAATTACATTTGCACAATGGCCTGTGCTGCTTTAGGGTTTGTCCTTGCTCTATCATGAACAAGACAATGAAGATGAGCGTTATTCTGCTTTCAGACTCTCTTAAGAAAACCTCCTAATAAAGCTCTCTGAAATTAATAGAATGTTTAGTGTGTTTGCATTGAGGAATATTTGAGAGACACCATTTGTTTGAAGCAGTGTTACTGAACCTTTGATCCGTTCTTAAAGGTAGAAGCATTGAGAGGTATAATGTTTGGATTTTGAGACAGGAGTGTTTGATTTACTTTTTGTGATTTTTCCTGAAAACAAATACATTTAAACTACAACTTACTCAAAGAGTTTGTTGAAGAGAATTGGTCTATCACAATGTCAATGCAAAGCTGAGTTAGTTTCAACTTATTTTTCAACAGAGTAATGACAGATGAAAACTACCTGGTTTAGCACAAGAGACATGCTGTGATGTTATATTTTCATGCTCCCATCCAACTTCTGCAGGTGAATACTGCTTGAAGCAAATGATACTCACTCAAGTCAAGTTGCAGATCATCAGTTACTTTCCTCAAGTGTCCACACAGCAATGGTCATTCCCAACATGTGTTTGCAGCTCCCCTGACAAGTGTAGCACAGTGGTTGGCCTGCACTCAGTACAGTTGTAGCTACCAGATAACAAATGCTCATGCTAGTGAGGGAAATGCATTCAGAGCACATCCCCAAGCATGTGACCAGTGCTGAATTTAACTCCATTTTAGAGAACAATATTGAGCTCAGGACTGGGCACAGACATACAGATTGATGTGTTTTGGAGAATGTTGCTTGAATTAAATGAAAATAGAGGAAAATATGCTTTTTCAGTAGTTACACAACCTGAATTCTACTGTTCACTTTCTACTACAGCCAAAGACACATCTGCCAGGCAAACTGAGAAGCTGCAGCAGAGCATGACTGCCACAGTCAGAACTTGACTGTGAGATATGATTGATATATACTTTACCTCATCAAAGCAGTACAATCATTTTCATATTGCCATACTAAATTAAGTCCAATGGTACATCAGATCTGGAGCAGCCCTGCCCTCTTACCTCCAATTGTAACATTCAAAGACACTGAGAAATCAGTAGAGAGGAAGATGTATTCTTTAAACTTAGACTTCAGAATTCTTAAATATGCATTAAAGAAGGAAAAAGTGTTTGCTGTGTTATCAGAGTATTATTAGCTCTAGAGAGCTGTATGTGACTGCAAACTCAGCAACTTGTGACAAGTGTTCAGTCAAAGTAAATTGTTCTGTAAGCCAAATGTCAGCTAACCCTGTTCATAAATGGGTCTGCTCTAATAGCTGCCTTGAAATGAAGCTGCATGCACAGCTGAGGCAACTCACTAGTGTGCTCATGACAGAGGTAGGAATTAGGAGTTGTTCAGTTCTTACTATGATTGCTCTTAATAAGCCCATATAATTATATGGTAATTTGATGCAAAATTTCTCCTGTGGGCTCTCTGCAGTAGAGCAGCATTTCACCCTGCGAGGAAATGTTTAGTTAAGGTGGCAAGCCTCATTTTTGTACTGCAGTCCTGCCAGTCTCACAACTTGCCATATTTCCTAAGGCTGGAACTCCTGAGGTCTTCTGGTTGTACATCAACCTGCAATTTATGTATTTATTTTAGAGAAAAAGCTTCCAGTTCTTAGGGTTGCAGATAAAAGCTTCCAAAAAATTACTACTAATAAAAAAGATGTCCTGGAGGTCTAAGAAAAGAAAGTGGTATCCAAACTTTTCTCTTTTTCAAAAATAATGTGTATCAATCATGGCTAAGAAAAGAAAGTGGTATCCAAACTTCTCTCTTTTTCAAAAATAGTGTGTATCAATCATGATGTTTCAGACAGGAGTGAACCTGCTCAGAATTTTATCCAAGAAGAATGGATAATCCTGAAGTCTGGGCTTGACATACCCTTGCACTTTCCCTTGATGAAGCCCAACACAATGACAGTAAATCAAAGTTTCCTTTGCTTCAGGGAACTGCTGTTCTTTAGGATGGACTAGTGCTGTAGGTCCTTTTGGCCTTGTTCCTTACTCTGAGACAGATTTTTGGGTCAGTGAGCTAGATTCAGGAATTTCTTAAACAGAAATAGTCTTTTATGTCTCACCATGAGAGAACATGTTGCTGTGAAGCTTAATAGAGACTCGTTGTTTTTGAGATTATTGGCTGAAATATGAAAGCATGATATTACATTTGCACAGGGATTTATTGCACATCTCAAAACCCAGAAAGGATTGTGGCTGAGGTGAAAGCTATTATAGAACTTGGGGTATATGTTTTCACTTTCAAGCAGACAAGCTTTTAAGTAGTGCCAGTTGTTTGCTAGGGGAGTTGCCTAGGGGGATCTATAGTATATTTCCTAATTAATTACTTCAGATTAAAGGTATCTTTAAATGTTACTGCATTGAAGGGCAAGCTACAGTGGTGCTTTCAACTTACAACCTAGGAATTACTAATTGAATTTGTTTTAATTAGGGAAAACCAGCTAGAATTGAGGAGCTGCCTCACATCATTTTGAAGACTTTGTACATTGCAGTGCCTGGGAAACTGGTATCATTTGCCTGATAGCAATAGTGTGGGGTGGGGTTTGTGGGGGTTTGCTGCTTGTTTTTGCTTGTTTGGTTGTTGTGTTAGGGTTTTTTAAATGAGTATTTGACATTAGTCTTTTTCCACTAGATGCTTCAGACAAGATTTAGGTCTTTACACTAAATTAGCACCATGGAAAAAAATAGTTTCATTGCAGAGAAAACCTGTCAGGGTGAAGTATGTCTCTGATTCTTTCTGGTCTGCTGGTATTGCACTGAGGATACAGGCTCAAGGACTTAACTTCATGCCTGATGCATTTTATTTCAATTCTCATCCAAAAATATAACCCAGATCTTTGACACCTCACTGGAAGAGTAAATGTAAAGATTATTGAAGTGCAAAGGAAATAGGGCAAAGTTTGCACCTTTGATCTCTCCTTCACAGCACTACATTGAGGATTTCATGTCAAGATAGTGACACTGTAGATGAAGCTCATATTGCACCTTAACTGCCTGCATCAAGTCTTGCAAGAAAGTGACTTTTGATTATCTGTAATCCCAAAGCATAAATATTAATCCATATTTTACCTTATAATCCATATTACACCTTAATAATGAGAAGTGCCAATCTCAACAGAATATACAGTGATCAGTTTCATAAAAGTATTCAGGTGCTTAAACAAAATTCATTAGCATCTAAATCTTTATAAAGCCTAGCCCAGATTTGGTGCAGTTTGGCCATGCTGCATCATGAGAAATGTCCAAGCTTTATGCTGATGGAGACAATTTAATTACATATTTGCTTTATCAACTATAAGATACTTTGTTAAGAGCATAACATGGAAAGGAAATAATTATTCTCTTGGCTCTGTTTCAACAGAAGTTTTTTGAGAAGTCTTTACAGGAGGACAGCCTCCAGTCTTGGGGCTGATACTTCAAAGATACAGGCAAATTATGGAGAGTCTAAAGGAAAGAACCTTAAGCTATTTTAATCTAGAAAAAGATATGATCAAGAAGAGGTGTGATAACAGTCTTCCACTAAAAAAATAGTTATGAAGAAAACGATTTAGTGCTCACTGTGTCTGCTAGGGTAAGCAAAAAGGGAAATGAAAGTATCACAGGCTTCCTCTGCTTCCGCTCTTGGCAAGTAGCACCAGATTAAAGATGGTTTATTATGCTGCTCATATATCCTGCCAGCAAGCAAGGATTCAGTCTTTGACATAGAAAAGAACAAATGTCTCACCAAAAGAACAGTTTACAGTCATCACTGCAAGGAAAAAGCAGCAGGGACTGGTGATCTTTCAGCTGGGCATGATACAAGGGCTCCTGCCTAGGAGATGTGGTCTCTGCAAGCATCCAAGCCTCAAAGATTCTGGAGAGACACAAAAACAGCCAAAAGTCACACATCGAGGGACCCTGGCTGCTCAGCTAAGGTACTTAGAAGGGCTTGAACAGGAGAAAAAGTAGAGGTGATGTTGCTCTAGATTTATGAATCCTAATCCTGCTCAGGGATCAGGTGGAGCAAAATGCTTCCTGGAGAGAGGCACCCAGATGATGTTTCCAAGATGGCTTTGTCACCCTCAGCCATTGGATGACATTGCATGAGCTGTTGAGGAAGATGGGAATCCTCTTGACAAGGGAAGCCTCTTTGCTTGTCAGCTTTCCAGGATGGGGAGGCTTCAAGTGAGATCTGGGAGGAAAAGAGTAGCAGGAGTCCATTGGTAAGCAGTAACAGTTTGATCTCAACTAAAGCCTAAGGGCCAGAAAATTTCAGGTAGTTATTGTAAATCCAAGGGAAGGACAGGAAGGAATATCCCTTCAGTAAACATTTTAGATGCCTGAATACTGCCTGAGCTGCTTGCTGCTCCATCTCCCTGAGCCAGCAAAAGACAGGGACAGGAGGAAAGCCTTTACACTGTGTTTGAGGGTCATGGTGGCTGACTTTCACAAGACATTGCTTTCTTGTTTCTCATTACTGGACACTTAGGGAATCACAAAACACTTCAGAGATTTATCTTCTTTCTTCTCTATTCCTATTTAAGGGCCTTTGATAAACATCAATTCTTGTTATAGCTTAGCACTTTTCTCCTTTTATCCCTATAGGTACTGGAAGGCACATTAGGAGGGCTTTGCACAACATATTACAAGAGCTTCTTACCAGATTCATATCCCTCTTCTTTATGGGAACACCTCCCTAAGACAAAACACAGCAGTACAAACCCATCATTCTCCCTACCAGTAGTTTCATGGACGCTCATGGATCTTGCCACATCAGTACATACCTCAGAGATATATGAGATTTCTCACTCAGCATAGGTCTTGTCCCTGGCACCAGAACAAAAACTCTGAAAAGTGGCTAACAAAGTCATTAGCAGATTTCTCATGATTTAAAAGAGCAATCTTTAGAAAAGGGAAAAAGTAAATGATAGATCAAACCAATTGCAGCCTTTCAGAATTTTTCTGGGCACGTAATCAGATTTAGGTTTTGTTCTTTTTGATGCTTGAAGAATAACATGCTGATGAATGAAAGTCAGAATACATTTGTCAGATCATTTCAAACCAGTGCATTTCCCTTCAACAAAGTAATACACCATAAGGTGAGAAGCAGCAGATAATCACATATGTTGACTTTCATGAGGCTTTTGTTACTCTTGCGCACGATATTCGCAAACTAAGGAAGCATAATACACATTAAAGTTGCTTGGAGAATGGACAAAGCTTTTTGGGAAATCCAGCTTGGGGAATATTCATCATTAGCTCGTCATCATACAGTGGTAAGATTGTGCAGGGATCTCTTCATACTCCACTGCCATTCAGTGTTTTTAATCAGAGTATTGGGCTGGTGCCAGAGAAAGGTGAAGGCCAGGCTGTGGATACTGCACAACAGGAGTTCAAAACAAACTTGACTAACCACAGAAACAGATGGTAAAAAAATTGAACCAAAGCAGCTCTAATTCAGGATTTTTTTTGGCAGCACTACACTAGAGCAGAAGTGCAGGCTTGGGAACAATCAGGCGGTTCCATTGGAAGCATATAGATCCTGCAGCACATTCAAATTCTCCTGGGTCAGGAGTGGCATCCTGTTTTTAAGAGGTAAATCCCACACCAGGATATGGTAGCTAAAAGCTGGCTGATATAATCCTCAGGCTCAGCTCAGCTGGGTCAGAAGGCATCAGCTGGAGTTCTGTGCCCAGGATGAACATGAGATGTGC
Source organism: Acanthisitta chloris (assembly GCF_000695815.1). Lineage (NCBI taxonomy): Eukaryota > Metazoa > Chordata > Aves > Passeriformes > Acanthisittidae > Acanthisitta > Acanthisitta chloris. Next base: position 32,246 of record NW_008665374.1, on the reverse strand, counting down.
CCTCTGTGCAAACAGAAGCTGAACTCATTGGGGTGGTGTAGCAACTGAGCCTGAAGGGACTTATGAAGCAGTCTCAGCTGCCAAGGATATAAGAGGAAAAAAGAGGGAGAGGCAAAATCTCTTCTCCATGCCCAGTATGGACAGGAAGTAGCGAAGGTTAAATTTCAGTCAGGAAGATTTAAAACAGAAGTAGGAAGGCAGTAACAGCATTTGCAGAGTACATACTTACTGTTCAAGAAGGCTGTGGAATATCTGTAGGTCAAGATTGAGAGAGATGTTAAGCAAATATCTATCAGGAGGTGCATGGTTTGGATGCTGCATTGGTCAGGACCTGAGCTAAAATAAATAGCTCTAGCCAGCTTCTGATCCTGTGGAACAAGCTTGATTAACAAGACTGTTAAAAAAGTAGACAAGTAAAACAAGTGAGTGCAGCAGTGAGTACTGGAACAAAACAGGCAAACACCAACTGAACAGCAGAGAGCACAGACCTCAGCCCTGGCACCAAGCTCTCGTGGCAGGGAACTCAGCCACCAGTGCTGGACTACGTGATGAGCTCCAGCAAGGAGGGAACAACAGCAGAATAGAACCAAAAACATCCAAATGTTGACATTGGCCTCCTAGGACACTCTAGCTGCTCTAGTCTGGTGACTGTCTTCCCTGATTCTTTACAAGCTGTGACTGCTGTGTGTATGTATGGCCTAACAAGGCAAGTAGCTTTGAAAGGCTGAGTGGTGGAAGGGCTGGAGCTGCTGTACTGGTAGGATAACTAATAAATGCCTCCTTAGCCTTCTATGAGGCACTGACTGAAGCTCAGGTGTTCTCACTTCCATCTTCCACACTGTATGCCAGGTTACTATATGCCCACAGTGGAACAATCTCCTGCTGCCTTGGCCATGGAAATAAAGTGGCTGATGGCTACAATGCTGCCTTTAACAGGAGTGTAAAGTTCAAATCAAATCTGCAGGAAAATTTTGGTCTGACAGTCAGTCCTGTCACCAGGACTGTACTTGCTAGCATCAACTCAAACACCTTCCTGTGCTGATTTGGTGTATCAAGCCTAAGAACATGCTGCCCAATGCTGGATTTTAAGTTTCATTGCCACACTTCTCAATACATCAAAGGCATCACTTCCCAAGAGTCCACAATTCCACTTACTTTAAACTGTCAGCATCAAACAAGTGGCTCCTGAGCCAGCTTGATACTTTATCTATTTTCAGGAACAGCAGATAGGGAGCCTACAAGACATAGAGAAACTTTTTGCAAGGGCATGCAGTGACAGGACAAGGGGGAATATCTTCAAAGTGAAAGAGTAGGTTTTGATTAGATGTTAGGAAGAAATTCTTTACTCTGAGGCTGATAAGGCACTGAACAGGTTGCCCAAAGAAGTTGTGGATGCCCCAACCTGGTCTAGTGGAAGGTGTCCCTGTCCTTGGCAGAGGGATTAGAACTAGATGATATTTAAGGAGCCTTCCAACCCAAACCATGCAATGATTCTATGATATAAGCATCTGTCAGGACTAGGCATCCCAGGAACATACTCCTTCTAGATATCAAAAGTAGTTAACAAACTTACTACTGCTATTGTCCAACAAACTGAGCATGGATGGGAAGAACAACCAACATAAAACCTGAGCTTTCCTTCAACACCAAAATTTGCTCTATTAAAAATACATTTACCTTGCATAGAATCATAGAACCATCAAGGTTGGAGGAAACCTCTAACATCATTGAGTCCAACCATTAACCTGCCACTCTGGTGTGACCTCTAAACCATATTCTTAAACACTTCCAGGCATGATGACTCCACCACCTCCCTGGGCAATCTATTCCAGTGCATCTAAGATTAGTAAGTAATTTCTGATACAAAAACATGAAAGCAGCAATAGAATTTGTGATCCATGCAACGTTTGTCTGTGCAATACAGGATTTATTTAGCAAAGTTTACACTAGAACTGCATGAGTCAGCCTAAAAAAAATTAGACCCCAAGGTAGTGCTGCTGCAAGCCACATCTTGGTACTCATAAAGAATCGACTCCTTTCCCTCCCTCTCCCCCCATGCCCAACACTTCCTGCAGCTCATCTGTCAGACAGAATTGCCTCCAATTGAGAATGAAACCTCAGCTCTGCTTGATAGCATCACTCTCCTAGACAGCAGTGATGAATGGAAGAAATGAGAGTCTACACTGCCTGAAGCAGCAGCTGTGAGGTACAGGTGGGCAGTATAGATAAAACAAGGGCATGTTTTAAAATCTGAGTTTATTTCATCACAAATATGATACTAGTATTCTGGTCAAAATTGAGAAGTATTTTTAAAACCTATTATAATACTGGATTTCTTTGTTATGGGAGCTGCAAGTTTACTGAAGTGTTCTGAGGGAGCTGGGGTTGTTTAGCCTGGAGAAGAGGAGGCTCAGGGGAGACCTTATCACCCTCTACGACTACCTGAAAGGAGGTTGGAGTCAGGTGGGGGTTGGTCTCTTCTCCCAGGAAACTAGCAGTAGGACAAATTTCACAAAGTTTGATTAAATTTGTGCTATAATTCAGCTGCATTCATCCTTGCTTACCACCACCAAATAGATTCACAATTGTAGCCCAAAAGCTGAGCTAGCACAGCAGCCACAACTGGGCAAATACTGGCTCTAATAACAGTGACCTCAGCAACTGTGCTGACTCACAGAAACAGACTGCTAAATGAATGCTTAGGATACAGTAACTTTTGCACCACAAAAAAAAAAAAAAGACATGACAAAGTTGAAAAGTTTCAACAAACTCACTCTAAGAGGCAAGTAAATTAACAGCATACTGGTGATTGTAAAACTACTTGGCTTGAGGGCAAATTCTGCTTGGCTGATGATCATCTGAAAGGCTTCAAAAGATTAATTAAATAATCCTGTCGAAAACAGTTGTTCCTTAATGCTCCCATAATGAATAATACTAATTATGAATATACACTGTACTCAATGTGTGCTTTTGGAATTAATCTGGCAACTGTGACTTTAGCTGAAATATCACTCCTCGCCTAGATTTTATTTTTGGAGGGATTTACCAATTGAAGAAATCCATTTATTCACTGCTTAACCTCTGATGCTGTTATATATATCACTGTTAAAGCAGGAGCTTTTCAAGAAAACCGAAATAAATAGCTGCATCTATAGACAAGAAATTTGGTGTTGGTGATGTTCTTTTGTTTGCTGGTTTGTTCCCCCTCAGCCATGTCTAGAGTTCTTAGACGACCTCCCAGGGTCAGAGAAGCAGCTGTGACCTTTCCTCAAAGATACAGTGCTAGATGTCCAAGGAATCCCTACAAATCAGACAGCTTGCAGCAATTCTAACAATGAAGTTTCATGCCCAGCTGAGCCCCTGCCAGACTGAGTTTCAGGGGAATGTTGAACTTGCAGTGCCCTCTACAACCAGTGCCTCAAGCACACCTTTGCACTGCCATGATCCACAGGTCAATGCAGTCATGCCTACACAGCAGGCAGAGATTAACAGCCCTATCCCAAAGCCCAGCTCTACTGCTTTAGACCTAGGTACCACAACTCAAGTGTCAAAACCAAGCAACCAAGGCTCCCAGTCCCAGGAAGATCCAGGCAAAGACTCACACCGAAATGCATCAGCCATTCCCCTTCCACTGCTCCCACCGTGTGCTCAGGAAAGGCTTTGCCCTCTGTTTATTGTGTGTTTACATTGGCTTCCCTGTGTAGGTGCAAGTAGTTTAACTGTAGTAACTGACTACATAACTTACAACTCCCCTAAGACACAATAGTTTCCATTTACATGGCATGTGCTTTCAAAACCCAAAATTAACAGCAGGTTGGCATCAATACTTTCTTCCTACGAATGGCAACAACCAACTGCTACAGAGATAAATCTGAAGTAAAGCCACTGATAACCCAGTTCTTATGCACATGCGTGTCCCACATTTGCAAGAGTCTTACTTTATGGAAATGGAATTTAATACATTAAACACACTGCAAGATCTCCAACTCTGAACACGAAGAAAGAAATGTCGACGCTGTACTTTTGCTTTTTTAAACAAATATTACAAAATTGAATTTTATTGAGTTTCACACAAGATGCACTTATAAAATTGATACAGAATGTCATTCAACAGAAAAAAATGAAAGCAATCCCAAGCTTTCTTTAGCAACTGCTAAATAATTAAAAAATAAGATACACCAAATTGACAGATAATCTTAATTTCAATGTGTGAACATCTCCAATTAGTATAAAATACATCAAAAATTAAAGACTTTCAATTTTTCCACAGCACAAGTCCTCTTCTTTTTATTCTCATCCCTGAACAGCAATCACAGATTTTGGCCATTACTCCTGCTACTCTTGATGGGAGAGGAGAGGCTGAAAGATTGCAGCAAGAAGTTCCCATCAGAGCAGACCACACTAACCTGTACTGCAAAGTTATCTCCTTACCAGGTCTGCTCAGATCCATAACAACTGTGTCCAGCTGTCTCTGTTTGCTGTATTACTATAGTCCTGCAAGTTCCAGGGATTAGCATATACATTAAACTTTCACATGTTCATACACCAAAGAAACTTTGGCTTTCCCACTCTGACAAATTCTGAAAATAGCAAAGAGCAAATTGTCTTCATTTGTTCAGCACTTAAGTACTTTTGTGATACCTTCCCTTGGAAAGTGAAACTGGAGCTTAATTAAATGTCCAAAAGGCATATGAAGTTAATGCTGTGTTTGAACAACATATGAAAAATTCACTAAAGGGTCTCTTCTGAAACAAGTTTCCAGCCTAAGTTTTGAGCTGGAATTTAATTCATTCTTAGTCTGAGGATTCCAAACCATCTTTTGTCAACTCTCCCACAACTGCATCTCACACCAGAAATTAAGATGCATTGTAATGCTTAAATGCTCTTTATAGATCTAGTCCACCTACTAAAGTTTGACTACAACCTATCAAATAAATTAAAATGGATAATTCTGTTTGATTGTCAGTATGAGCTTTGATAGGCATGTTCTCAGGCAAGTTAATACACAGATGTCATTCTTTAAGAGTTAAACCCAAAATGCAGTGTAATACTCTTTTCTGCTGTGTTAATGCCATACATACAGTTCCAACACAACTCTTGTTTGCTGCAATTAACACTGCCTTTCCTTAACATTAGAAGTGTCACCTGAATATTTTTTCCTACAGCAACAAAAACCCCTCAGCTTTGAAACAAAATTTTCTAAATAATTTGCCTTGCAGGACACACAACACATGAAATGAATATGCTTTGTATTTGTCCAGTTAAGCAGAACCTTCATTACTGTGATCTTTCCTTGGTGTTTAGTATTTAGATAAAATACTATGCAGTAAGTCTTTCATTTAAAGGCAAAATTTTATTCTGGTTACAAGAGTTTTTCAAGATACATCTTGAAAAGGTTTTTGTTGACAAGAGTAACTATCATGACTTACTGGTTTATGTACCAATGCTGTATGTGTTTGTGGAGATAAGCACAAGTTCTGAACTCTGCTTGCAGGTGTTTAATAAAACAGTAACTGGATAGGCAAGTTCCCGGCCATGCTGTCACACATTTCCAGGAATATCCTTACACTGGAGGAACCTTCAGGAAAAGTAGTGTCCTGGAAGCTTGGTTTCAGAATGCAGAACAGGGTTATGCTTTTTGCCAGGCTGTTTTCCAGGAAAGTGACACTGCAGCTCTGCCACCAGGCAGACTCAGGATCCACCACAGAGGCCAGTTAAAGATCACTTACTTGACCTGACCAGATACCAAGCCAAGTTACTTGTAGAAAGAAATTAATATTTTCTTTGCCATTAATAATTTAAGTTTTTAAATAAATATTTATGTGCCTTTTTTTTGGCAACTGTCCATCCTGGTAGCATCTGCTGTCCCAACAGCTCAGTATCCTTAGCACATTGATTTAAAAAAACCCCAAAAACTTAGTCAATTCTGTTTCCACAAATAGTAAACCTGTCTATCTCCAGCAAGTCTTTCTTTGCAGACCTGTGTTTTAATTCTGAACTGTCTTGGCTTATATCTTTTTCTTCTCCATCAGGAGTTGTCAGGAATTGATCAGAATTGCTTGTTACAAGTAAAGATGGTGTATTCTCCTTCTGATGCACAGGCTGATTGGTAACTGATGTAGATCCATTTTCGTCTGTGGAAATTCCTGTTGGAACACAAGACAATTATAAAGATAATCATGAAATTAACACAGACATAACACATGATGCAATTTGTAACATCTGGATTCATCCAAAGCTATCCTGAAAAAGTGCACACGGCATCTCATCAGCAGAAGCAACAGAAAAATGCTTTCTAGAAGTCACTACCTCTTCTAAGTTTTACTGTAAGGGATTTCCTTTTCTAATTTAGTAAAAGGATAGAAAATGAATTCTACAGAAGTTCAGGTAATGAGCAAGAGCATAAGCAGCAGAAGTTAGGACATTTTTCTGGTTTACCTGTTAATTTTTGTTGGCTTAAGCAAAAAGATTTTTGACAGCAGTTGTGTGAATCACACAAATATTTTCTACTGAAACAAACAAAAGGAATCTCTGTGGCAGGAACTAGATGTGCCTAATCTTCTCCTTAAGTACAATAAACCTGCCTTCTCTAGGGATGGCTAATAAATGACTCATGCTCTGCTAAACACTTTAATAGCACTGGCTGCTCCTAAAGCAGTGCTATTAAAGTTGTCTATTTTTATTCCTGCCTCTTACTTCAGAGGAACTGAACACTGGCTTCATTAACCTGAGGTATTTGTAAGTAATATCCATGTACTGTTTCCACATTTTGTTGAAACTCTGAAAGACTCCAAATGCACAAGCAAATGACAAGGAAATAAATTTTTTTAAAAAGTTTACTATCTCATCATAAAGACTGAGTTATTGTTTCTAAAGAAACCTGAAAAAGATCTGACTGATGTGGAGAGGCCTGCAGACCAGCCCAAGGGAATGTTATTTGTCAGAATGGCAGCACTATCCAAATTACTACAAAAACTCATTTCTGCAGAGCATCTGTTCACACGATACCATTCTCTACTTGAAGGTACATGGATTGCTCTCTACAGTCTTATGCACGTTAAAGGTACTAAACTTGCACTGAGAAAGGAAAGGAGTAATGCTAATTGCAGCACTTGGTTACAAACATAAGTAATTTCTAATCCAACAGCTGCTCAGCCTATAATTACCAGTAATTAGAAATTTCATCCTTCAAGAGCAAGCTTAAAATTTCATTCTTTTAAAATTTTAAACTGTTTCTGTGGATGAAGTGGAAACTCTTCAGAAAATAAACTGACTTAAATTATAAGCTGCCAGAAAGGAGACCATTAATTCCCTTACCCTCACTCTAATGAAAGATGGATTGAGAGACTGTATTGGAAAAAAACCTGTTAAGTGGGGCACAGAGACTAACCAATATTGCAGAGTCCAGTCATAACAGTACAAACACACTAAAGCTGGGGAAGGTAAAATCAGTCTTTCACGTAATTGAGATTTCTAGCAAATAAAAAGCTGTTAAAAAAGTATAAAAAGCTAGGAATATTCTAAATAAAATCCAAAATGCTTTTTGATTGCTACTTTTGGTCAAAATTTTTTGGTCACAATCTTTTCACTGGAGGAAATAAGCATCTCTGCTGACTGACCTGGTAAAATTCCTGCTACTTCAGCTAAAAATAGTCTTTGGGATTTATAAATTCTAAATTTAAGGCTCAATATAAGTAAGTACAACTTACTAAGTCTCATACCCAAGTGTAGCACTAGAATGCTTAATTAAATCATTATCACCATGATAGTCTTCTAATGAAATGCAAAGGACATTCAGAACAATTCACATTACATTCTTTCATCACGAAATTAAAGCAATCCTACGAATTTAAAAATAAATGTCTGTACCAAGGTTCTGCCCGATGTGATTTGACACAGATGAGCTAGAGAGATTTATGGATGAAACACTGACAGATTCTCAACTCTCCTGTTGCTGGCGAGACACTGTGACGACTAATAAGCACCTTGCATTTCGAGCTCTTGCATTTCGAGCTCTTCGAGTCGTTGGCAAGCAATAGAGTCAGCACAATAATAGCCTCACTGTCAAGGTCTCTGGGGCTCTCATTGAGCTTTTCACAGAGGAAGATACAACCCAATTCAGTTCACTGAAACAATGAAGGTTTTTGTTTCCTTCTGTAACGTGTCACACAAATACAACAATGCCACATTCCCATTGCATGTTAACCACTAATACTGAAGACCTCTATGAGAAACTCATGCTGCACAGACTTGACATGAAGTGAGTAGAGACCAGCTGGAATTCCTATCTGGACTTCATAAAGCTTTTCATTAATGTGTTCATGACAACTACAATTAATTATACCTAATTACACCTATGACTAAACCTCCCATGTTTTACAGTAATTTCCATAAGAAATGCATAGATTGCTTCCCTACTAAACTTAAGCACTGTCACGGATGATGTGTTATTTGTTCAGTGACATGGCAGAGGGAGTTGGACCAGATGGTCTTTAAAGGTCCCTTCCAACCCAAGCCATTCTATGATGATGATTTTCAAACAAAAGCATCCTACAATTCCGTTGTTTCTACCACTTCCACACATCAAGGTGTGATCTTACCAGAAATAGGAGTATTTATTACCAACAGAAAATGCAAGACTTAAACCAAATAAATTCTATTCCATTTACAGACTTGTGTTCACAGCTGTGATTATGCTGCAATTAAGGTCCAGCCACAGGATGACTGTGAAACAAATAATATCATACATCTGGTTTAATATTAAATTTAGTCTGAACAATTTTCACTGGAAACAAACCATGGCAGTTAGCCTTACCTTGGGAAGACTTAAATGTGCTTTGCTGTTTGCCAGCTGGCTTCCCTGGGGTGGCAGTCACAACAGGATTGAATAATTTCTCCTCCATTTTTGCTTCCTTTACATATTGACATGATTTCCCCAGCAATACAATACTGTTAAGAACTTTCAGGGATATTAACCTGGAAAAAAACCAGTTTACATATTCACATTGGCACATTAAAATAAATGCATATTATACATACTGCAATTATTCCTATGAAAATAATTGCATATGGTTACTGCTGTCTTGGAAGGATTAGCTAACAAATTAAATCTTTTCAATAGCCAGATCAAAAGGTACTTTCCATTTCCTAACAATTTGTTTCAGATTCAATGCTTGATTTTTTTTTTTCCTCCAGAAAGCATCTAGAAAAAACACATCAAGTTTTATCATTTAACTAAAGGACTACAAAGGTAGTTAAGTAACCATTTCATACACCAACTATTTAAACACAGAACTAAAAAGGGCTCTCAACAGTGCAAATCCAAATTAAATGCACTACTGTAGCTGCAAGTGTGCCCAGCCAAGGATCACTAGTGGACTTTGAACCACAGGACAGCAAATATAGAGTCATAGAATCATTAAGGTTGGGAAAGACCTCCAAGATCACTGAGTTCAACCATTAACCTAACACTGCCAAGTCCAATCCATAGCTTTCACAAATTACAGGCTAATGGTAAGAAGTCCTTTTTCACATCATAAAAGATAGCCCTTAGAACTCAACGAATCCAAAGAGGCAGCACTGCATTACCATTACAGCACAGTCCAGCTGATGGCAGATTCCTTTTCTACTATCTCTAATTTGCAGCACAAACTTTGGCAAACCACTGAATCCCTTTTGCACCTGTCATGCCATCTGAAGGACAGGAAGGTCTCATCTACCATCAAGTGCTCTTGGATTTACCACTCAAATGAGCTTTGTAAAATCTAAGTTCCATTGCCAGTAATATACAATATGTAGAGCAATGTCCATTCCAGTGTCCAGAATGACAGGGAAATAGCAAACTGCTCTGTAGGATCAATGGAACATTGTCTATGTAAATCAAGCTATGGAACAAGAGTGAACCAAATGCAAGCACTAAAGTCATTCTCCACTCTCTGAAAAGTCTGTTTCTTATGTACATCACTAACTGACTAAAAAGACAACTCCAAGTGAACATTCACAGATCAATGGAGCAGGTCTAAGTGCTTAATCATAAAGTGACCCAAGCACACTTTAGAAGCAGCTTCACTATCTCTCACTGCATTAATGCAACCAGAACTTGTCAAACAGAAAACCAAAGTACACTGCACTTTTAAGGGAATTTTATGCAATACATTTATTTGCAGAATCAATTTTGAGAAATGGAGGAATGAGCAGACCACTTTGAGTGCTCAGAAGAAACTGAAGTTTTAGTATCTAAGCAACCACAAAGAAGATATCATTTCATACAAGCTGAAAGCTGTGATTCTCCACAATTCTATTAGATTATTGGGACAGATTTTATTTCAGAGAGTTGAGAAGGTCTCTTAATTTTTAATGTTTTAGAGGTGTTTTCCTTACAGTTCTTATGTAACATGTTTTTGTTCTGAGAGAGTAGTTTTTACAGAATGATTTGACTGTGATTTAATGAGATCAGAAGTTGAAAAGGCCATAAATCAACACTTTACTGTGCAAGCTCCAGCTTCTCATGGAAAACTATGCAAACATTTCTAGCTATTCTCCTTTATTCTTTTCTGCCAGTCCACCCCAGGCTCAAATTTCTAACAACAATGTCAGTTTGCAGTTGTTCAAAATCCTAGGAAAAGAAAACTCAGGTTTCATATGCTGGGTGAGAATCTTACAGTACTATGGTTGTTAAGTATCAATACAAAACAAATTCTTCCACATTATAGGCTCAAACCTTTGTCCAGTTAATTGCTTTGAATGAAAATTTATCTTCAGAACACGAATTACTTGAAAGGTGTAAGAGGTGAGTTAGCTCCAAATCTTAGATCACGGGAGAAATAAAAATCTATTCTCACTTTTCAATGAGGACAAAATAGATCAAAATATATTCACTCCTGGTACCTATGCCTTCAAAGAGCAGCATTTAATCCTTGCTGTTAATCACATTACTTCTTCCTGCCCTCCGTTCTCCAAGCCACAGAGACAGCAAAAAAATCCAGGACTGGGCTGCAGCAGTGGGATGGCAGAGGTAGGAAAATACTACATATATGAGGAAAAAGGAAAACCACTGAGCAGAATGAAAGTGCTGAGCTTGGTATACCACAGCTTGAATGTGACGATCAGGGGCTAGTGCTTCCAATTATAGAGAGCTGGCTTTACAGAGAACACAGGCACAGCATGTAGTATGCTGGGGAAGGAATCAAAGCATGGTGCAGAGGAATGTGGCTAAAATTTTAATGCTTAGCCTATATGCAATATCTCAAAGCCCTAGTATCTGACACAAAAGAGATGTGTCCCTACACTGATATGGACTAGTCACATCTGACCAATTTCTATTTTTTTTGTAGATTGAGGTCAGATTAGAGATAAGACTCTACCTAATAATATAAAATGTGTAGCAATCCTGTTCTTTTCATAAGCTACTGTAAAACAGTAGCTCCTCTCAGAGTGTACCTGCTGAAACACTGCTCCAGAACTTGAGGTCTTTTACTTCCTAAGCCTTGCTGCCTTCACTTACACTTACAAACACGATGTGGTAGGACAAAGGAAGAGAGATTCCCAAAATACTGTAGGCAGGTTCTTTGTCTGTCAGCAACGTGAATCACTTAACTGTTTATGATCAATTTTAGGATGATTCCAACATGAATCAGTACTGAGAGACAACAAACACAGTTCAGTATACAGCTTTCCTAGGAACTGGCCAGCCCCATATAGTCTATAGCAAGTACCTAAAGACAGGCAAAGTGGATTGGATTTAAGGTACAATTCTATGTGGGTCAGAAGTACTTCTCATCAGCTGGTGAGTAGTTAAAGGTAACACAAGCATAAACTGACTTAGCAGTGAAGGGATACTTGCAAGCATCTGTTTTGGAAAACAAATTGCCACAGGACATTATACTCCTCAACTAAGATTATGTACTGACCCCACCCTTCCCAGAAAGGTGAGCCTTCCACTTACTTTTTATTTTCCATATAGCAGTTTCCTAACAGGAGTAAACCTTGCATTTAACTACCAGAGAGAAAAGTTCATGATCTTCTCAGAGCACTTAAACTGCTTATTTTTGTTGGCTTGTTGAATCTTTCATTCTTTTCACAGAAAGCTTCAGCCCTTAGAACTCAATTTCCTCTTTTATGCAGAAGGATGGTGCTCGTCTGTCATAAATTCCCTCAATCGTTTTTCCATGAGTTATTTACATTCCTGAAGTTACTTGTTGAGGGCTACAACCCCCCAATGCAGTTACAGTACTTAGGGACCAATCTGCACTCTCATTTTCAAATTATGAGCATAAGGATTGGACATCTGTGTTCTACTGAACATAAACTGTGTTTACACTTATATCTAGAAGTATCAACAGAAGTTTTTTTCACATATCTGATCAAATAATGGTGAATACTTATTTAACTGTGTGCATTTACTTACCCACAGTAGAAGAGCACAACACAAACATAAGCTAAGACTCCTTGTACTTTTATTGAGCTTGTTACGACTCTGATGAGCTGTTTTAAGGATAAAAGTTAAACAGTTAAAACTTAGCACACAGTTATTAATAGAACATTTTACCAGACATTTCTTATTTGGTAAATTCAAGAAAAAGCAGAAACATTTACATTGATAGAAATTTATTCTAATGTTCCCCTTGGCAGTGCTAACCATTCAAGATTTTGGTTTGAGTGAGTATCATCCTAGCACTTAGCTGCAACTTTGCCAAAACTAGAGTCTGATAACGTTTCCTTCACCACTGACTTTGAAGTAAAATAACAAGTGAAGAAAACCACCAAAAAACGAGTGCTGGAAGATGAGTTAAATTTTGAGGAAAGTGTCAAGAGATGCTGATGCAGCAAAACAGAATCAGTATTTTGCACTGTGCAAAATATGAATATAGAATTGCTTTGTGGACTAGGCATATGACTCCCAAGTTTCAGTAACAAATGATCCTGAAATCTCAGTTTTACTTCAGTAGTTCACAGTTAGGGTTTTAAGTCAGCAAAGCACTTCAGTTTGTCTTAAACCTATTAGTCTCCAGGATACCACATCAGAACACAATTAACTTGAAAAACGCATTTCAACTGAATTCTCACTGGATGTACTCTACTTCTTCATAAAAGAAATAATGATTATGATCATAGTTATTTTGGGGTTTATTGGTAGTGTTTTTTTGGGTTTTTTTTTTTTGGGTTTGGTTTGGTTTTTCTGTCTGTTTATTTCAGCTCCTGGGGAAAAACCTAAGCAAAGCCTGTCAGTAGTATTTCTTCCCATTTCTATGGGAGGACATTACATTTAGGCTAATTCACATTGATATTCTTCCAGGAAAATTGTGAATTAGCATATCTGCTGGCAAAGCAAGTACACATTCCCAGTATTACAGTCACTACTGCTTGTTTACATGTGTGTATGGGGAAGGTCAGAGCAGCTATCTACAAAAAGCATTCTGCAATAGTTAATTCAGAACAGAGAGCATGTGGACACAGTTACAGTAATGAAGTGATTCACTTTACAGCAGCATGTCCATGTAACAGGGTCAGCTATTTCAGAATGATGTACTCTACAACAGCTCAGAGGCTCAGTGCCCCTTTACAGAAGAATATTTAGTCACTAAGCATGCCATCACACAGGGACAACCACAAGGACTCCAATGAAAAACCTAAATAAAGTGCTGCACTACTGCTAACCTTCTGGCAACCAGCTGCTTTGACTATTCCAAATGAATGAATAGGATAATTGCCAAAAGGAGTATATGCTTAGCAAACACAGATGTACTTTAATTCCACTGGTACGATTCAGGTTCTTACAAATTCTACAGAATTTATATATATCTGATTTTCTCTGAAAGCCTGATAAACAGTAACACATTTGTGCAGTCCTAATTATGTGATATAAGCTACACTGAATGCCAACTCAACCTTCCAGCATCATTTCAGTCAGTTAAGATGATAATTTCATCCTCAAAACACCAGATTGAACAAGCTATCTCAGAGGTACATATTCTCATAGTGAGATCTTATTGACAGAAAACTGATAGGAAAGACACAACTTACTAAAACAGCCAGTGGAAGAGGAATGAAGCCCATTCTTCTGGAAACTGAATCACTATAATCTGTATATGCCTAGGAAAAGAAGAGGAAGAATAATGATATACTTATGCAAAGGAATGAGCTTATTTTAGCCTGGCACACACTCTAGATAAGAATAAAGCTCTGTTAACAAACACTATACTGGTATAAAGTGTAGCTATTCACATTTTGGAATTCAAATGGAGATAGCTGCACTCTCAGACAAAAATGTAATACTACCATGACCAGTAAGATTAGCTTCAGTGCTCTAAACCAAGAGCAACTGGAATATAATACAAATCTCTAAATCGAGAGCAATTAGGACACTGAATCCAAACGTGCTATGATATTTCATCTGCACATTATTACTAGCTTAGAGACCTTTTTGTATTAATTTGACTTTGATCCTCTACAGAAAAAACCCTAACAGGGATAAAAGAACAATTACCCATCACACCAGCAACTTTTAATCATTCTACAAACATCTAGAATTAGCCTTAGATAACTGTTAAAATAATGTTAAAAATGTGTCTCAAAATACAACTACTTTGCATCACAGCTTGCCTGAAGGACTAAACATCATGCCAGAGTTAGCACCGAAATGATGCTACTTCACTTCCCACACAGGATCCTTAGGAAAAGTAATGGAGTTTTCAAAACTAATAAATTGGGGGTCTTTAATTATTAACAAACTATTAATTATTTGCAATTGAAGGTGTCTAACTACTTTGTGAGGTTTAACTACTATATTCCTCACAATAGCACAAGAAACATGCCCAGGAAAATCACAGAAATGATTGCAATAATGCTCATTTAAGAGTTAGAGCACACATCCAGTCACTGGCTAATAACCAGGAAAGGTGTGCTATAAATAATGGGACTAATTAAGAACACAAGCAGTCTGTGTGTTCTATAAATACCCATGCCAGAACTGTAACATGGTTCAAACATCCCCATACATCTGTGCATGTTGCCTGTGAAGAAATTCCTAACGAATACTGCGTTTTGATCCGACACATTTAAACTACCATGAAAAGAACAGTAATCTAAAATTATCTCAAGAACATCTTGTTACGCTAACTTACATCCCATTTGTCTTAAAAATATCAGGGTTGTTTGAACCATCCCCTTACCGTAAGTGTATTTGGAACAGACTTCTCAACACTGAAATAAAACAAAGCCTGAACTGATCTGAACAACTGAAAATATAATAATATAAATCACAAGGAAATATTCCTGTTCTCTCTTATTAAAAGAAGCAGAGTAGAATTTCAGTGCTGTAGTGTAAGAGTACTGTATGTATTTCTGCAAATATCTGTTCCAATATTCCCCCCATAACAATTATGTTAGTTAACACAAGAAAGTGCCTTTTATTTTCAGGCTTACATTTTTCTGTCGACTGCTAACAAGGTCAAATGCAAGACTGGCTCTGTATTCACTGTAGACCTGGAAAAAATCCAGCACATCAGATGTGTGATTAATTCGTTATCACACTTTAGAGAAGCAAAACAGATATTAGGAAAATATTTCCATTCAAATATTCTAAACACATGCATTTGCAGAGAGAGGCAAAGCCAGTTTTTCTGAGGTCTAACTGCACCCTTCAACAGATGAGCCTCTACTCCTGCAATAAAGTAACTTGGTATACATACAACAAACAAACAACACTATGCTATGTTTTAGGAATTCGATGAGACTTTATACAAAGCTACTGAATTTCCAGATCATCAGAAACACAAAATAGGAGAAATCATATTCCTACAGTTCATAACTGGTTTTAAGGTACATGAAAGCTACCACTGGGACCAAATTAAACAAACGAGAGAGCTTAGATACTAAGCAAGTCATCCCATGAATAAACCAAATTGCATCAGAAGATGAATTAAGTTTTTCCTTCTCTTTAAAACAGTTCTGCATATTAAGACAGAAAAGCATCTATTTTAAGGTTAAGTGGCAGGAGAACTTGCACTGCAGGTGTTAAAAATTCTGGAAGTAGTCTGACCTAGCAACAATAAATCTGCAGAACTCAATACAAAAAAAAACCAACCAAAGTTTGTTAAATAAACCTTGCAGAACTGCCAGTCACTACCCCCATCCTCCAGCTGTTTCAGCACTCTGAAGTATGCTACATTTTTGGCTATCATGACTTCATTACTGCTCTTTTCCACACTCTCTGTATGAAAGTAGGGCATGCATAAATGCCTCTGGCATAAGGGAGCTTATTAAGTGCATCTATTACACTTGTTTCTACATCACACAATGCAGTTACTTTAGAGATGCTGAAAAAGATCAAGTTCTGATGTCTTATCCTTAAAAGTGGTTTTAATAGCTAAAAGACACTAACTCATATCTTCACAAATTTATCAAGTGCATTTGAATTCACACAGTGTGGAAGACAAATGGCCAATGTATCATGCTGCAACACACAGGAAGTAACCTCATCTACTGCTTCAGAAGGAGGACTGGGTAATATATATGGCACAAGAAATTTCAGGAGTGGGAAACTAACATAACCTACTTCATATTAGTGCTCCAGGGACAGTGGGAAAAAATATACCTGATTTCAGGTTCCACTTTTAACACACGTGCAAGAATAGAGTTAAAGCAGCCTAACAAGATCTGTTTTTCCAAAAGTCTGAATTTTAACCTACAATCCATTTTCTTAGGAAAAGGTATAAGCTCTGACTAGACTGCAGAATAAGCAAAGTTCTGTCAATTTAACTAATAATCACTTCACAAAATGATCTACCAGTTATGTGAATTGTAGCCATTCTGTGAGCTGTTATACAACTCTTGCAATAATTTATGGATCTGGAACTAATTTAGAAGCAGAGGTGTTTGTACCACATTAAAAAGATCCTCAGAAGTATATTGTATCAGGAAATTATAATGATTTCCCAAATGATATCCTATATATGAAACCAAGAATCTTGACATTATCTGCACTGGAATACATATTAATATTGAAAAAAATTAGCAGCAAAATAAACTACAAGGTAAAATAGCACTCAGCATTCCAAATAGGATACCTACATCTGCTGTGATGTCATTGAACTTTGTTATAAAGGCATGTTTCACAATATCCACTGCAATTTCTGAAGCAATCACCATGCAAACATCCGGGAATAACACCCAAAGGTGATCTGAAGGTTGGGAAGAAACAAGTTAGGCCTATTAATTTAATGCCAATGTGAAAAACAAGAATTATAATACTTCTGTTCAACAGGGAAAAATCCTCAAGAGTCTCAAAAGAGTCCAACGTTACACCACCCTCAGCATGCAGTGTGCAAGCTCTTGCTTATTGTTCTAGAAACTTACTAGTACCATACAATCACACCACAGTTAGGATCAGGTTCTAAAGTCTTTGTAAAGCTTTACCTCTACTAGGGACAAAAATCTTTGCATGTACAAGACAGTACATGTTTAGTATGTGTAAGGTATAGAGAGAGCACCTGCAGTTTTAGATGCTTAAGGTAAAATTAGGTAGACTTTAGGCATTCAAGCAAAATACGCCACACAGATCAGGGCTCAAAATTATTAAAACAATGTTTTAACAAAATAAAAATCAGTACTTTACTCATTATTTATCCAATATGGTATTACAACCCTAAGTATAAACAGTATTAAATTATGAATAACATTTTTAACATAATTTTATCAAATTTCAGTCTCACTAGCCTCACAGGGTAAATTTTTTTAGGGGATCCTTCATTCTCAGTGTACTCCAAGGAAAAGAAAGGGTTGGGAAATAAATCATTCAAGACACTACACAAAATGTAACTATGTACATTTATAGCATAACAACATATATTTCTAGCAGAAAGGATGGAGTCACTCTTAAATGAAAGCCAGAAATAGAAAAATGAGCATCCAAGGTATTCAATAAAATTAAGATTCCTCAATTAAAGGTCCTGGTTACCCTCATCTTTCAGACTGAGGAAAGAAACAAGAGACAGAGTTGTTGATAGCACAGAATTTGTCTTTTTAATTTCATTTTTCTACTAGTTTACTCACCTGGATTCCATGAGAACTGTTCCATATTTCTTAGACATACAATCAGTAGCAGCACGTAATTGGTGAACCTCTCCTTTATATCTAGATAAAACAAAGAAGCTATCAACTCCAAAGCAACATTTATTTGCACACACATATCTATTCATTCTGATGTTCTGTAATTTGTTAATTTTTGGATACCACTTGACACTGTCACCAGTGGATCAAAATGCAGTCAAGCATTTGTTGATCTATTTGGAAATAACCACTGAGTTTGTAGACTTTTGCCAAGAATCTGAAAAAGATTTCATCATGTATTTCCACATTGCATACTTCCACCCTGCTGTGACACGTTGTTGATCAGCAGTGTGTAAGATGACACACAGATCCCATCTTCAGTGCTCCAGATGCCAGGGAGGCCTGTACAGATAGATATTCTCAAGTGGGAAGCAAGGACCTTCATTCAGGTCTAAACATTAAAGCATGTCTCATGCTAATCCTCCAGACATTTATTACCTGCTTGGTATATGTTAACTCACTAGTCAATAGGATTAAATAGAGAAGGGACACCTCAGGCTTTAAATTTCCTTTTATGCTGAAATAATAAACATTTTTCCCCCACTAATTTCTGAGACTGGGTGACAAGCCAATACCTATTTTCCCCCTCTGCTTATTTTTCCTGCTCTCACTGGCCTCCCTTCTAATCTGTTATCTCTGCTGCCACAGCTGTTGAAGGCTGCTAGTAGTGAGAGGAATGACTGTGGCTGCTCTTCTTCATCCTTGTTGCTCTCATCAACTGACTGTCAGAGATGCAAGCAAGAGAGAGATAAGGCATTTTACAGCAGCTTCCAACAGTAAACCCAAATGATTCAAAAAGTCGTTTCATTCCTCACCCTCATGGACAAGGACAAAAAAAGGCTTCAGGATATCCAAAACAACCACTGGTAATCAGTCCTAAATACCAATTAAAATTTCAGAATACAAAATATATACCAATAATGTTTCATCATTTATTATGAAGTTATTTGATGGTGTATATGTACATTTCTTTTTCAAACATGAGGGGAATTTTCTGTACCACGTACTGCCACTTCTAACAGAATGTGGTAAACTATAAAACAAGTGAGGCTACACCCCTAGATTCACAGTTAAAGACATCATGCTCTCAGAGAACAACAAAAGCAAAGTAAATGACTGTATTTGTGAATTTGGTGAAACAGGGACAAGCCACGAGTGTTAGTGTCACTTTTAGAGAGTGCAGGTACAAGCAAAAGCAAATGGCTCTATTCTGCTTTAGCATAACAGAGAGTAAAGTAGAAAAAAAAAGTGATCTCTTCTTCACTCTCCATCATGAGAATCCTTAGCTACATTGGTATAAGCCATTTCAACCCAGTTTCACAAGAATGCCATGAAGTATTGATGATAAGCATATTCACAAACTGTTTTCCAGTTAGAATACATCACAGCTTCAATCACCCTTTCCACTCTAAGACAGGGTTAAATGAGAGACAAAACAACAGACTGAGGACATTTCAAATGGGCTTTACTTTCTCAGTGTTTATGCTCTTAAGTGTTGAAAACCTGACACCTACCACTAATTCAGCTATACTTATCCCCTTGCCCAGTCTTTGGTCAGCACATGCCATGCATAGTGCTGATGACACACCATGCAAAGTCCCAGTGAACATCAGCGAAAAGTGGTGTCCCTCAGGGCTCAATACTGGGACTAATGTTATTTAGTATCTTCATTAATGACACAGATGAAGGGATTGAGTGCACTTCCAGCAAGTTTGCAGATGACACCAAGCTCAGTGGTACAACTGACACTCCTGAAGGATAAGATCCCATCCAGAGGGATCTGGACAAGCTCAAGAATTGAGTCCATGGGAATCTTGCAAGGTTTAACAAGACCAAGTGCAAGGTGCTTGGGTTGGGGAACTGACACTCCTGAAGGATAAGATCCCATCCAGAGGGATCTGGACAAGCTCAAGAATTGAGTCCATGGGAATCTTGCAAGGTTTAACAAGACCAAGTGCAAGGTGCTACATCTGGGTTGGGGCAACCCCTGGTATCAGTACAGGAAGCCTAGACACACATCAGGACTGATACAACTGGTACAAGGACTGATAGCAATACCTTTAAGTTTAAGTACCAATGTGTCAGAAGGTATCACAGCTTTTAAAAAACATGTAAGAGACATGAACTGGATGTTACTGGAAATACAGGATATTCTTAGGACAGCACTGCATCTAGTATAGACTAGTGTAATTAATTAGCCAGATCTCAAACAACAAACTGCTGAACTCATTCAGTAAGGACCTAAACTCTGCAGATCTCAGGTGCTTTGCAATGGTAACTGAAAAAGGCAGTGAGATTCCCAGAAACTAAGATCCAGAAGTGAGGTGAATAGTCTTTAGAACACAGTTATTTCCTTCCACATTGCCTGACACATCATGCAGGAATCTTGAATCCTGAATGAAAAAATAATTTTGATCATGTTAATCCCATGGTTATATATTTAGATCAAAAGCTGGTTACAAATCAGCATGTCAGAAGTGAAACAAGATCTTGTGGTTTACATCTTAGTGAATCCTAAGTAGTTCTAGTGACAACTACCTGACAAAAAGCAGTTTGAATTCCAAAGACCAAAGGTAAAAAATAAAGGCTATTCAATATTTTGATCAAAGACATTGATAAATTGGGAACAAAGCAGAAAAAAACAGAGTTGAAAAAAAAAGTACAAAATTATAAAGAAAAAACCTGAAGTTGCTAAAACTCTAGAATAACTATGTTAAATTTTTGAGACAAGGGATTTAAAACAGGAACAGTCAGGCCTAAGAGCCAACTGAAGCAAATAACCTAATGCACTACACCTAATGTCTTTCTTCGTATGAGGTACAATTGCATTTAAATGCATTTAAATTTAATTTAGAGCACAGCTTGAAACTGAAATAAGACATTTAAAAGCATAAAGGAAGGCAGCATGCTGGGCTTTCAATAATGCTGAAAGAGCTTCTCTTTATAATTCTGATCTCCTTGTTCATTAATCTTGACCCTACAAAATTAGTTTACAGATAACTACTACAAAAACAGAATACACTATTTAAGTTTAGGGAAATATTTTTTCCCACTACAAAGAAAAGGTTTTATGTCTTCTGTATAGAAATCTCTTCAAAGGCCACACTGTTTAGATTGATTAGGTGCACCTAAATTTCCTAGTCAAAGTCAGGGTGATGACGCAGAAGTAGTTTTGCTGCAGCTGACAAATCAAAGCTGTAGGAGTGACATGGTTGAAGTCTCAGATTCTGCAGCTGCAGTCTCAAGCAGCTACACAAGCCCCAAGGTCTTTGTTGACCTTCTGCCCCTAAAAGATAACAGGTTTGGTTTTATTAGCTAACCATGTAACCAATGTATATCTCATGGCATGTTCAATTAGTTTTTATGTAGATGATTCACAGTTCTTTTAGTCCTGAAGTGAATTAGCTGTACAGCAGAATATTAAATGGCCATATAAAGGTGAGAAGGATTACTGATTCCACTGACATTAAGTCCAGAAATGGAAATACTGGGGCAAATAATACAGCCACACATCAGTCTGCTGTCCACAAACCAGTGCTGAGCATGATGCCAAGTGAAAATGATTTCACAATTTCCAGATCTAAACTGGTAGCTTGGTGACACTTCATATCATGACGCCTGGCTCAACCAACACAGCAGTCAGAACCAGGCAGGGCTTTACAAGGTATTTCAACACACATTATAGGACATGTCTTAGAAAGAACTACTAGAACAGTTCATTTATATTTTCATGTTTCTGTTCACAAGATCATTTGCTTCTGAAGTCTATTTGTAGCAACTTCTCTTGAACCCAGTATCTGCCCTTGAGGTCGTTGATTGTCTTTTCTGCCAAATCACATTTTTCTTTTGATTAACAAGTTAAATAAAAAGGAGTTTCACCTACTCACGATAAATTCCTCAAATGCCTCTATGACATTCACATTATTCCCCCAAGAATTACTATATTTAGCTACTATGTACTAATCAGTACCTTTACACTGAATTTAAACCACATGACAATGGTAATATTTTGAGCAAAGCCCCTGAAAAGGCTTGGGGAATCCATTCAGTCCATCTAAGCTTAATCAGCTACTGCTGACACTGTTGCCCTACAACAAACTGCAGACCTGAAAAAACAGCTGGGAGAACTCGAGAAAAGTGGGAAATATATGGGGGGGGGGGCTATATTGAGCAGTTTAGTTCAGTCCAGGCATGCAGTTAAGCACATTGTGTTCCAGGACACACAAGGTACTCTAAAGGCTAAGTGGAAGCTCAGCTGACAGGACCAGACTAGCCTCAGTTCCAGGGGTAGGATATAGCATTGGCATAGCATGCCAACACAAGATGCATCACCATTTCAGCTTTATGAAATGAAACATTTAAAGGATACCAAAGTGATCAGAATACATGAACTGAAACAATAGTGTTTCATCCCTAACTGAAGCTGTGATGCAGTAAACCTGTTCAAGTTCAAAAGAGGTGAAAATCTCTCCTAAAATCCTGTCTGTATTATTTATCTGCGAGAAGAAAAACACTTCTATTTATAACCATACTGAAAAGTGTTCCAGGAAAAGTTATCTGTTTGAAGGCAATAAATCAGCTTGTTTTGTGCACTCTTCTATGTATGTACTCACTGCCTCCACCCCCATATGGTATAATGAATGGCATCACTTTTTCCACTAGGTAAATAAAAGGAGACCTGATATTGCTATTATGGGTCTTCAATAATAATGTCTAGCAATAAAATATTGATATACTTTTCTTTTTATGGAGGAAATTACTAGCCATTTCTAATACCATTGATGTCAACATTTAACTGAAGAAAGTGGCCTCACCTTTAGGTAGGAGAGCTGGATGTATACTTGTAACTATTTTAACAGAATCACAGAATAATCAGTTAGAAGGGACCCTTGAGATTCATCTAGTCCCAACTCCTGGCCCTGCACAGGACATTCCTGATAATCACACCATGTGCCTCAGGGCATTGCCCAAATGCCCATTGATGTCAACATTTAACTGAAGAAAGTGGCCTCACCTTTAGGTAGGAGAGCTGGATGTATACTTGTAACTATTTTAACAGAATCACAGAATAATCAGTTAGAAGGGACCCTTGAGATTCATCTAGTCCCAACTCCTGGCCCTGCACAGGACATTCCTGATAATCACACCATGTGCCTCAGGGCATTGCCCAAATGCCTCCTGAACTCTACTTGGTGCTACCACTGCCCTGGGAGCTGTTCCAGTGCCCAACCACCCTCTGAGGGAAGAACCATTTTCTAATATCCAGCCTAAATCTCCCCTGATGCAATTTCAGACCACTCCCTCAGGTCCTGTCACTGGTTGCCTGAGAGAAGAGGTCAGTGCTGATCAGTGACACACTGAATAAAAGTTCCCAAAATACATACTAAGTAGCAACACAGTTAAGAAGTGCCAGAAGCATAACATGTTTCCTAGGTACCATCTACTACTGTCTTGACAGCATATCAAAAGTTAGAGTCATCTCTGGTATTTCCCTCATGTACCAGCCACTTCATCCTTATACTGATGTTTTAGTTTGTTGTTTTGATTTTGGGTTGGGGTTTTTTTTTTGGGGGGGGGAAGGAGGGGGGAGTATTTCAAGATCCATCCTCACATCTGCCAAACAACCTGCATTCCGAGATCACTGTCAACACAGCATGCTATGAAGCCAACTTTTTGAAAACAGAAGGCTTGAGACACTTTGAAGCATGTGTATTTGGGCATAAAGTCAACAGGTTGCTTTAGCACCTCAAGTAACAAGGAAAAACAGTGTTCCTGGAAGAGGAATCCCAGTTTCATCCTACTGAACTGAACAGTAACAGGGCTGATGTAGAATACAAGCCAGAACACTCAAATTCACCAAGGTGGAGTTATCCTAGTAACAATAAGATGAAATACATTGACTACATTAAATACAGGAATGAATTACAAAAACAGCCTCTCACTTCACATTTTCTCCTGATCAGCACAGCTATACATACCACTGTTTGACATCTGAAATAGATTGTTCTTCTCAAACTTCTTAAAAACACTTCCTTTTATTTCAACGAACTGCAATTTTTAAAAACAGTTAGTTTAGTTTTTATCGACAAAACCCCCATAAATAAACAAATCATACTATCAAATAATATGTGAATAGACATATGACACACAAAGGATGCCGAGACAAATCAGGACAGCTATATAACAAAGCTACATACTTACATTATTGGACATCATGATGGTAAGCAGTGATTTATTGTGGGAGTTGAAGGCCACATTAAGGGTTGTTGCTTGGACCAATATAAGGATAGCATGCAGGACTGGATAGCAGGGTTGAGGAAGCATATTTGAAGTAACATTTGTGCACAACAGTACTGAAGAGCACCAAATCTCAAATTTCGTATTTTGCTTTCAAAATGTACAAAAAAAGTTTCTCTATCCCTGTCAACCAGACTCAGAGCAAGACAATACTTACATGTATGTAATATACCCACAGTGCTTTGGAGTGTGTAATAATTATGCTACTTTTCCTTGTTCTAAAAGAACCCAATGACATTGGTCAGGAGAAAGAGCAATACAAGCTGAAGAAAAAAAATCTGAGGTAAAGATTCAGAATTAGCTTAAAGATTTTCAAGAAAACAGGGAAAAGTATAAGAATTTTAAATTCATCACCATAACTACTGGATTATGTATCTCTTTAGAGATCATTTTCATCAATTCCCTGCAAGGTTATTTCACACTAAGCACATTTGCATCCTGAATATGCATGAGTTTATCCCTTCATTTCAAGAAAAATATGTTCAAGCTAGATGCTTTTAGCATTCCACTAAGGAACAAAAGCCCACCATATTCAAGACCCTGTGACCCAAAGTACTCAAATACAAACCAGAAATCAAATTATTCATGAACTACCCAATCACTGTTTGTCATTTTACTATACATCAGGTATTTAAAAAGCTCTCTAGTACTGCAGTGGTATACCATTATGAAGGAAATTTTGTAAGAAGCAGGTAGAAAGTTTCTCCTCATTATTTTAAAAGGCCTGTGGTACTGGCAATCTCACTTTGAAAGTAAAAGAACACTGATTTAGGAATACTATTAATTTTCCAAATGCATTAAAATAAAATAATGCAGAGCAATTACTTGGTGATTTAATTCAGAAAATTTTGCAATTTATCAAAGAAAAAGGATACAGACATACAGCACTGCCATGAAGAAGTGAGGAATCACACCTATGTGAGCTCTTTTTCTTTCTTTAGGTTCTGTAGCTGTCCAATAAAGAGCATCCAAAATATCTTGTCCAAATGAAGAAAACAAACGATCAGCCACCTAAACAAGAACAACATTTTACTGCCTTTTATTTCCCACTTCTCTCTCCAACACTTGAATATGCCACAGTTAGTACAGATCAATATAAAAAAATAAAATCACTTTGCATCTCTTATTAATTTCCACTCTGGACTTCACAGTGATACTGTTCTTTTAGTACACTCAGCAGATTACATTCCCTCTCCAACTTACTATCCCCTTTTCAACAGTATTTATGATATATAATCCTGTTCTGTTATCTTAGATGCTTCCTTGAAAGACATTCAAGTACAGTTCAAATCTCAACCTCTGATATAGCAATACATTTGTTGTGCCAAACTATCCTAAGCGTTCTTCCTCATCCCTCTGGGATTAACAGAGGAAAAAGAAAACCCAATGAAAAATGCCTTTCATATGTATGACAGGGAACATCATCTTACAGGTACAAAAAGGGCTGAAATTAGACTTGGCTCTACTGTTTCCTATATACTGAAGTATATACTTAATGCAAATATCTGCATAAAGCAGAATTCAAAATTCAAATGATCATGAGAGACTTGAAATTCTGCCAAAAAGGGAAAATTAGTCTGAAAAGGCAACAAACACCTGAAGTATAACCCAAAGAATATACACACAAGTAGGGAAAAAAACCCTAGCAGTAATTCTAAAGATGGAAAACATACGGACAGCAATTGGAACTTGTAATTTAATACCACAGCAAGAAAGGTCACATGGAGTTCCACCAGTCCTCAACACCTCGTCATCATCAAGTATGTAAAACTGAAAATCATTACAAACAAAGCAGTGTTTTCTGCCTGTACACCTTAGTTCAGTAACATTAAAACTAAGCTGCAGAGGGCAAGAAAAACAGCACTTCAAAAACTGGTATCACAAGGGACAAGTCTGGCTAAAGAAAAAAAGAGCTATCTTTCATAGCTTACTAACTCAGCTGAATGGGAACAGTTAAATACGAAAACCTGATTCTCTCTACTTAACAAAGACAAGAGTCTTTCTGTAAGAGAACAATTTCTGACATGTTAATACAACATGTAGCAATACAGAACTAAGTGCACAATGTACCTGCAAATACTGAATCATATCTACTAAACAGAAAATAAGTCCTCGGAACAACACAAATAAATCTAGACCTGGGATCGTTTCCTGATTTTTAAATTTAGAGTTCTAGAGATAAAGATACCAAAGTGAGAGAAGTCATACTTATTCAAGAAACATTTATTGAGTGAAGTTTCCTAGAATATGAAAGCTGAACTGAAACAAAATTTTACAGGATGTCGAGTACAGTGTACAATATGCTACTCTCCAAGTATCACCTATGAAATGAAACGAACAAAATGCTGAATTATCACAAATCTCAAGCTCAAAACCCCAACAGTTTGAGAGATATTTACAGTGACATTGTTTTCGGCTTTTAGATTTCACAAATTAAGATGGCTTCATCATTTGGATCCTGCTCATTGTGATGACCCACTGAGTAATTACACCTGGTGTAGTAACACCAACTACAGAATGCTTAGAGTTTGGTAAGTTTTTGTTCACAATATTGTGAGGGTTTTAATAGATAAAATGTTGGATTTGTTTTCCTTTCTATTTAAGCAGTCCTTATTTCTTAGCTGAAAGGATACAAACTATTAAAACCCACCACACAATATTGCTGCTTGCTTTTCCAAATATGACTTACCTAAACCCTACATGCCGGCTCCAGGCTCCAGCAGAATTCCATGGTGAGTGCTGTCACCAGCCTAAGGCACACTGGGGCTTCACAAGGAGCAGGAGCCGGTGGGTCTGAATCTAAAAAAGAAAAGTGTCATTTAAGCCAAATGTGCTGAATGCTCCCCTTAGGCTGTCTATCTGGAGCATTCAGCACATAGTTTGAAGATTTTGCATTCCTCATCTTTGTCCAGGACAATACTCCCTGGACTTGCCAACAGCCGAAAACATTAGGACATTGTAAACATCTCTGTTGCTCAGTGATTTAACTAAATTAAAAACATCTTCCTATTTCCACAACTTGTGAAAATGCTATGCATATTGCTTAAAAAAAGGTGTATTTAGCAGCCCCTTAAAAAACATTGCTTGAATCAGTAGCAAAGACATAATAAAAATCACCAAAGTAGTCTAAGCAAGCCAATATCCATAGAGTCATAGAATCATCAAGATTGGATGAGACCTCTAAGATCTTCAAGTCCAACATTAGCCTGCCCTGTATTCAAGCAACTGAAAGCTGACAACCAACCAAGTCCTTCAATAGGACCCCATGACATTTTCTGCCAATACTGCTGCACCTTGCCATAGTAAAAAAGCCCCTTAAAAACATACTCTCTCTTTGGCATGTTGAGTTTCATGATACACCATGGAAATTAAATACTATTTCCAACTTCAAAGTCTAATGTAATTTTTCTAATAACCAGGAGCGGTAAGGTACTTCCTCTTTTCCTAAAAGAAACAAACTCAGGCAGCACTTTTTGTAGTTGAGATACACACTTTTGGTTCTGCCAAACATAGCAAAGAAATTCAACTCCTCATTCAAAATGGAATGTCACATGGCTTCCAATTCACAGCAAACATTGCAGTATCGCTTCAAATTATGTGGTAAGCACATAAAGCTGACAAAGTACAGCACTAAGTGACTTGAAGTAGTTTTGAAATAAATAGAAATTACTATTTTGAGCACATGGATTTATTTAGCAAGTGAATCTCTCACCAATTATGGAACTATATATGGATGAGTATTTCCCCACACAACTAAGTGGCATATAGTAACTCATGCCAATTTAATATTTGTACGTTTTTCAGCAAATCTAAAATCAAATGAAACAACCCCAATGAATAAACAACTGAGGTGGCTTGCATGACATTTATTTCACTTAGGATAATGAAGTGTGTACCTTATGCAATATTTTTGTATTTTATGAGGAAAGAACAAATGTCTTCAGACAAAATATTCAGATTTTGCAGAGTGTAGTCCAGTTTTAAGAGTGTTCAAACAAAGGTACAACAGATGTTCAAACATGGATTAATATGTCATTCAGAGTTCCTGGAATCCTAGTAGAGTAACTTCTGTGTACAAAGCTCTGATTGAGTCCTTTTAAGAGGTTGTACTCCTAGCTTGCCCTATATTTGCAGGATGGAGATAAGATTGTAGCTATGAAATCATTATTTACTTTGTGAATCATTGATCAGAGAAGTGCCATTAAAAACCTCATACTTTACATTAATAACCAACAGAAACTTCTTCTGCCAGAATTCTCTTTATCTTACCTCCCAAAACCAGAATTTCCTTTTCTTGTTTCACTACTTTCATCCAGCTTATTGCTTATGTACTCAGACTTTTGCCTGCTAGCCAGGACTGAGCCTGGTTAATAGTAACATGTGTTCTCGCATACAATGAAAGCTGTATTTCCAAAATGATGAATTAAAACCCAAATTCCATGTCTTCTACTATCTTCCTTCTCTGCTCTCTCTCAGGATCTTATTACTATCTCAAATTGAGAGTTTATACTTTCCTCAATGAGGCCAAAACCTCATTCACTCCACTTCTTGCATTTCAGTTTAAGACACTTCATTTCCATTTCTCAAGTTCCATTCTATGAAACTGATTAGTAAGCTCCAGAGACTAGGCAATATGAAACAGTATCAAAAACCTTATTTTTCACAAACTTCTCTGTTTCACTGCATCTAGGCTTGTTATCACAGGTGTGTGTGCACATTTGTGAGAATACCAGATGTGCTGCATTCCAAGTACAAACACTGCAATACAATAACATTGTCTGAAAAAAGCATGTTTGATATTCTGATGCCAAGATTCTTACCTCAAGCATGTTATAGATGATGTAGAGCTTTATGACAGACTGTCCCCTTATCAGATGATACATCATAGAGTAGTCAACATAGTGCATCATGAAGTAGCAGATGACCAATATAACTCCTTTGAGAATGTCACACACCTGAGCAGGTTGTAGCAAACGTCTGTCACTGAAATACAAAGGGCAAAAAGTTCCACTAAACGTAATATACTCACAAAATGCAAATGTAACCAAGTCAACAGGAATTTACATTAAGCTGTTAATCAATGATATGTTTTATGACTGCCCTTTCCTCTGCCCCTCACTCCAACACCATGATCATGATACACATTTATAGATCACAATCATGAATAGGATCACATTCTCTTATCAGCCACATCCCTTTAGTTAGAACATTGCATTTGTTGAATCAGAACTCCCACTTTAGAGCCTTCTGCATGCATGCCCTTTGGTTTCTAATTTACCTTCCCTCTTCCAGCCAATTCTGCTTATGATTTTGACCTCCTCAGTTACAGAAATTGTATTTGCTATAACCAAAAAGAAATGAAGCAGTCATCTTCAATTTCAGTATAATGAACCAGATGCTGAGGAACAACATAATTCTCTATCTTCCTTCAGCTCTAAGCTCTGCAGCACTAAATGCAAACAATTTGACATCAGAGCTTGAGGCTGATGTTGAATCAATGCAGAAGTTTCCTATCTATAGTCCCACATGTAACCCAGAAGACTAAATGAACCATTACCCAATGTCTTCCCATAAACTAAAACTACAGGAAGAAAATAGCTTTACCTCAATTGCCACAACAGCAGCCATAAGCATAATGAAATTGCAAGGCAGTATTTACACGTCTATTTATTTAGTTCAGCATTAATACAATGCAAAGCAGGTAAAAAGCCTTCAAATTAAATCAAAAGCTTGAGAATTAAATATAATAAAGGAGGAAATAATTTCTATTACATACATACACTGCAAGGCTTTTACAGAAGTTAGAAAGTCACAAAAATTGAGCAGAATGCAAGTTATGAATTTCCAATTTCTGTATTCTTAAATCAATAATTATCCAGAGGTTAGACAATGTTCCCATAAATTGATACAGATTTA
The DNA here is from genome assembly GCF_000695815.1 of Acanthisitta chloris. Classification (NCBI taxonomy): domain Eukaryota; kingdom Metazoa; phylum Chordata; class Aves; order Passeriformes; family Acanthisittidae; genus Acanthisitta; species Acanthisitta chloris. Next base: position 1,925 of record NW_008665374.1, on the reverse strand, counting down.
GAAAAAAAATAGTTAGTTGATAAAAATTTATGCTATTTGTAAAAAACATCCAAAGAGTTACTTGTGGCCTCTGGGAATCAAAATATTCTACAGACCCTGAAGACAAGTCAAAAATCCCTGCAACCTGACTCATTCTATTTAGATACACCATCAGAGCTGGAGTCTTATACTTCAGTTTTCTTTGTGCTCTTCCATTATATCACTCACGGAATCACAGAGTGGCAATTCTACAATGGACAAATAGGTTGTTACTCAGAAAATCAGCATCTTCATTCTTCCACCTAACAACTACTTTGCCACTAGGGAAGTAGTGAGTACCTGGTAGAAAACACCTGACTAGCAAGAGACACTCATTTCAAAAGTCTATGTTTTACAAGGTTTGGCAAGGAACCAGTAATGATAGGATGTTCTCTTACTGAAACGCACGAGTAAGTAGAATCTGTTCATGAAGCTTCTGAAGCAGTTCCAGAAGGATTCTCGCAGGAAAATGCTTTGATGTCCATAAATCAATACAAGACTGAAAATATCATGTCAACGGTTTTCTAGCTTACAAGTAACATCAAAGATGCTCAACCACCAGTACAGTCACAAGTCACAGATGTTCTGTACTGTTAACTTTATCACTCTTCTGCTTGTGTTGATTTTCATCCATATCACTACACTCACTCGAGTCAAACCAACTCAGGGGAGTCCAATGTAAAAGCAGACAGCAACCACTACAGGGGAATACAAACCCTGAGAACAGACTACATACAACCAAGAGCACAACTGCTCTTCTAAAGGTCATCTCAACTCTGAAAACTAACTCAGGAGACTAATGCCATGTGAAACTGCATACAAACTTGCACATAGCATCCTACACACACTGGAAAGACTAAAAGATTTTGAGACTGAACTGTGTATAGAACAAAGTGAGTATCACTGATTCAGTTCCAAGGCTGCCCCACAGAGCCAGATCAACTACACTTGATTGCTGTGCCTTATGGGAATTATACTGTTGTAGAACAGATTACATTCAAATGAGGATTTTAGAGAATTTTAGAATCATTTAGGTTAGAAAAGACCTTTCAGATAATCAAGTCCAACCGTTAACCTATCACTGCCAAGTTGACCACTACACCATGTCCTTAAGTGTCACATCTACACATCACTTAAATAACTCCAGAGATGGTGACTCCAGCCTTTCCTGGGCAGCCTCTTCCAATGCTTTACAACCAGCTTGGGGAAGAAATTTTTCCTAATATCCAATCTAAACCTACCCTGGCACAACTTGCAGTCCTCTTGTCCTACCTCTCAAAGTGACTTGGATTTCATTTCTCAGTAGTCTGTATGTCTAGAAAACAACCACAGCAAGCAATTAATTTCTTTTCTGACATTTTAATGAAATATACAATCTATTAATGTACTATAACATTGTGCTCCTCATCCACCCGAAAAGCAGAACCAACAGCAATGCTGTGACAACTTCTTTGAAACACAACTGCTCTTGTTTCAGCTGGGACAGTTAATTTTCTTCTTAATAGCTTCTACAGTGCTGTGTTTTTTGGATATAGTATGGGAATAACATTGATAACACACTGATGTTTTGGTTGTTGCTAAGAAGTGTTTACCCTGAGTCAAGGACTTTTCAGTGTCTCATGCTCTGCTATAGTGAGGAGCTGCACAGAAAGCTGGGATGGAGCATAGCTAGGACAGGATGTCCCAAAGTGGCCAAAGGGATATTCCACACCACAGAACATCACACCCAGTACATAAACTGGGAGAGTTACCCAGAAAGCAGCTGACAGCTGTTCAGGGACAGGCTGGGCATCAGGCAGTGGCTGGTGGGCAACTGCATTGTGTATCACTTGTTTCTCTTGGGTTGTGTTACTCTCTTTTCTCTCCTTATTGTTACCATTATTATTATTATTAGCATATTTATATTA
>NW_008665373.1:18682-20310 GCF_000695815.1 Acanthisitta chloris | reverse complement strand
GAAGGAGGTGATTGTCCTGCTCTGCTCGGTCAGGGTTCAGCCTCACCTTCAATAGTGTGTGTGGTTCTGAGCACCACAAGAGTTTGGGCACCACAGTGTAAGAAAGGTATTAAACTATTAGAGAGTGTCTAAAGGAGGCAATGAAGATGGTGAAGGGCCTTGAGGGCCTAGGCTTATGGCAGTTGGCGTGTTCAGCCTGGAGAAGAGGAGACCTATGACAGATCTCATCACTCTATACCACTTCCTCATGAAAGGAAGTGGAGAGGCAGCACTGACCTCTGTTCTCTGGGACCAGTGACTGGACCCGAGGGAATGGCCTGAAGTTGTGTCAAGGGAGGTTTAGGCTGGATATTAGAAATTGTTTCTTCCCCCAGAGAGTGTTTGGGCACTGAAACAGACTTAGGTTGGGTATCAGGAGAAGGTTCTTCCCCCAGAGGTGTTTGGGCACTGGAACATCTCCCCAGGGCAGTGGTCAAGCCCCAAGTATGACAGAGCTCAAGAGGCATTTGGATAATGCTCTCAGGTATAGGGTGTGATTATCAGGGGTGTTCTGTAAAGGGCCAGGACTTGGACTTGATGATCCTCAAGGGTCTCTTCCAACCCTGATTATTCTGTGATTCTGTGAAAATGATGCTAGACAGCAGAAATACAACAGAGAGCGGATGATGAGTGTTGTCTTAAACCTAGACATTTTGGGGGTTTTGCCAGATAGGATGTGACTAGGAGCATCTGAGGAGACTCTGGTGAGAGTTAGTTCAGCCAAGATATGCAACAGCTCCACTGTGATAAACAAATTACTACTGTGCTTGTTGTTTTCCTGTCACCAGTAAGTTGCCAATTCAAATCTAGTGACAGAATGACTTTCTCTTCAGTATCAAAATAGCTCTAAGATAAAAAAATTGTACCTGAAGTTTTTCACAGATGAATTTCATAAAACTAGATTTCTTAGATTTACAGAAGCATAGTGTTAACTCAGTGAGGCAGAGATGTATCCCCAAGAGAAAACATCTGGGTAACAGGTGTTGCTATGAAATGACCAGTACAACAAAATTTTCCAAGCATTTCTTCAGATAGTGGAAAAATTCAGAAGGTGTACAAAGAGTCTTAAAAAAAAAGCCAAAAAGGCAGAGCAAGAGCAAACAGCAGGAAATTTGTTCATTCTCTGCTTTCATTATTATTTTGTAAGTTATACAGATTTACTGCTGCTGAGAAAGTGTTTTATTCTAATTAGAGATGAGCTAGCAGAGTGCATCAGTAGCAGCTGTTGCAGAGTCAGTCTTACGCTCTCAGCTCAGGTGGTGAATTAGAGTTAAAAAAAAAATAAAACAAAAGTTCTTGAAAAGTGTCTTCCCTGCTTATCTTTTCTAAGTTTCTGAACACCATTTCGGTAGGGAAAAAAATGCATTACTCGTGTCCAGCATTAAGCTCTTCTTACCACTCTGGCCCTAGGTCTCCAGACGAACTGAGCATAAGTCTGTCAGAGCAATAGATCTCCAGCTTAGAGGTAATTTCACTTGACTTGCGGAGAGTCCATTTTATCCATAGGCTTCTAAAGACTAATAGTCCCAGATGGAACTTGGGATTTCTCCAACATACAATACAGACTAGAAACTTCATGGAACTAGTTT
>NW_008665373.1:0-18672 GCF_000695815.1 Acanthisitta chloris | reverse complement strand
TGGCTTGTTTTGAAAGTCTTGAAACCCTGAAGAGCCCTGCAGAAGCAGAACTGGGTAGCAGGTAGTGAGACTAGATTAATGTAAGAACAAAGGACCTCACACATGCAGAGAAAGAAATAAATTATACACTCAAAACCTCACAGCTTCACATAAATATTCTATATCAATAACAGGTACAAATGATGCTTTAATATGGCAGCTTCCTAACAGTTCTAATTTTAGTATGGCAATGCTTTTAAAGAGGGAAAGGCACTGTAACAATTAGATGGGCTACCCAATCCACATACTTCTTTCGCTACTGTGAATACTGCCTTAGTATAAATCCCACTGAAACATCAAACTCTCCAAAATCTGATAAGGATTAATCTCTGAAGGATAAAAACCTTCAGAGAAACCTTCAGAGAAAGCTCAGTAAAAAACAGTAGCAGTTACATTTTGCCAAAACCAATTTTTGAGTGAAGACTATGTTGAACCTCTCACAGTCAGGAAAACCAGGCGGAATGGTGAGTTTTGTCTACAAGACTCTTACAAACAAACATTTCCTGTTTCTTCTCTAATATGAATGGATTTTGTTACACTTCATACAGAAGTGAATGCATAATAAGCTCTGTAGTCTGCTTCCTGTCAAAAGGCACATGTCTTTCTTAAGGTGGCCTTCAGTCCCCACTGCATCCAAGCCAGACTCCAGCCAAGTTATATGTCCGTCCTGTTTAATATCTTTATTGATGACCTGGATGAGGTAATCAAGTTTGTCTGTACTAAATTTGCAGACAACACCAAGTTGGGTGAAAGTGCTGATCTGCTGGAGGGTGGGAAGGCTCTGCAGTGGGATCTGGACAGGCTGGATCTGTGAGACAAAGCTAACGATTTAAGTTTCAACAAGTCCAAGTGCTAGGCCCTACACTTTGGCCACAACAACCCCATGTAGTGCTACAGGCTGGGGGCAGGGTGGTTGGAAAGTGCCCAGCAGAGAAGGTCCTGAGGATGCAGCTCCAGTGTGTGCCCAGGTGGGCAAGAAGGCCAGTCGCATCCTGACTTGTGTCAGAAATACTGTGGTCAGCAGGACTGTACCTGGCACTGGTGAGGCACCTTGAGATAGCTGCTGAAGCTCCTGGCAGGCTAGACTGGAGGTAGAGCACAGAGAGCTGTGGCAGCCGAAGAGGCACTGAGTAGACAAAAAAACATTAACAGAGGAGCTGCACAACGGTTTGAATGAGGCTTTTGTGAGGGAACAGAACTAAGACTGGAAATTGATCACCTGTGGGAAGATGTGAACCTCACTGTCTGTGGCATCACCTGTCAGTGTCCTTCAGGGGAAGACCTGGAGAGTGAGGAGGTCTGTTCCAGTCTTTCTCAGGAGGAGGACCTGGACAGCGAGGAGGGGTGAGCCTGTCTTGCTCAGCAGGTGGATCACTGTACAGGAAAAAAAGACCCGTCACCTCACCCCAAGCTCTGGACACTTTGAAAAACAGAGGTGTATCAATACACTGATATGTACTGATTGGGGTTGCTGATATCACTGGAGTGGGACAGAGTCAGGCAAAAATAATTGACCATTTGGAAAAATTAGGCCTGCAGATTCCCCCAGAAATTATGCAACTTCTTTCTTTGGAGGTGAAATTTTGGGGTATATGTTGGAGGGGGAGGAACTGCATGTATTCCCCCTGACACACCACCTCTCCTGGAAGAGGTAAAAATTCCTATGCACAAAAAGGATCTCCAGCATGCTTTAGAATTATTGGTGTTTTGGAAAAAGCACATCTCTGATTTTTTCATCATAGCCCGACCTTTATATGACTTAACCAGGAAAGATCTTCTTGGGGCTGGATACCAGTCCGTGAGGAGGGCCTAAAGCTGTTGGCTTTTGAAGCAGGAGTATATCAAGCTCATGGTCCCATTCACCCACAGGACTCTTCACAGATTGAGTTTTGCCATCCATGGACTCTCAATTCATATGTGGTAAGGAGGAACAGAGGGTCCAATTCGCCCAATCCAGTTTCACTCACACAGTTTTAAGGATGCTGAAAAGCAATATTCTGTATGGGAAAAGGGTTTGTTCGTGGTGAACTTAGCTTTACAGGAAGCAGATAAAATTGTGAGGCAGGAGTTGAGGAAGGACCACCTAAAGCTCTCTCGGTACAAGAGCCACAGGAGGCTCCTTCCCCATTCCCAGTCTTTTCTCCCAGGCAACTAGAGACTGGACAAGGGGACATAGTCTCAAGCTGCACTGAGGGAAGTTTATAATCATAGAATCATACCATATTAAGGGATTGGAATGGACCTTAAAGATCATCTGGTCCCAACTCACTGCCTTGGGCAGGGACACTTCCCACCAGAGCAGGTTGCTCAAGGCTCATCCAACCTGGCTTTGAGCCCTGCCAGGGTTGGGGCAACCACAGCCTCCCTGGGCAACCTGGGACAGTGTCTCACCACCATCACAGGAAAAACTTCTGCGACCTTGAACACTGCCAGGGTTGGGGCAGCCACAGCCTCCCTGGGCAACCTGTGCCAGTGTCTCACCACCCTCACAGGAAAAAACTTCTTCCTACTAGCTAACCTAATTTTCTGTGCTTACAATTTGAATCTGTTACTCCTTGTCCTGTCCCTGCAGTTCCTAATACAGAGACCCTCTACAGCTTCCCTGGAGCCCCTTCAGCTCCTGGAAGGTGCTCTGAGATCTCCACACAACCTTCTCTTCTCCAGGCTGAACAGCCCCAACTCTCTCAGCCTGTCTTTGTAGGGAAGGTGCTCCACTGCTCTGATCAGCTCTGTGGCCTCTTCTGGACCTGCTCCAACAGTTCCCTGTCCTTCTTACAGTGAGGACACCAGAACTACAGGCAGTATTCCAGGTGGGACCTCATGAGAGCAGAATAGAGGGGAAGAATTTAGGAAGAATTTCTTTACCGGAAGGGTAGTCAGGCAGTGGAATGTGCTGCCCAGGGAGGTGGTGGAGTCACCATCCCTTTCTTCAAAGAATGACTGGATGTGGCACTTAGTGCCATGGTCTAGTTGACATAGTAGTGTTTGGTCATAGGTTGGACTTGATGATCTTGGAGGTCTCTTCCAGCCCTAATGATTCTGTGAAATCTATTGCACCATTAGAGCTAGAAGCATTAAACTAGGCCTACACAGTATGTCCTGGGGTGATGCAAAAGTTTTTCAAATAACTTCCAGGACTGGAATGTAAACAGTAAGAAGAGATTCAACAGGAAAAGAAAAACATTCCTTACAGTAAGTGGTCAATATACACATTCTCTACTAGCTGCACATTAATCCTTTAATGAGCAGTCCTGATTACCAGACATGCCTTTCCTTCCCCAGCTTTGTTAACATCACACTGTTTAAAGGTCAGTCAGTCACCTGAAATGCAACATAATGCAGAGGAACTAGGCTATAAAGTGTCTCTTTGCAAGGCATATACTGCTTTCTTTACAGAAATTAAATGTTAGGCCTGGCATATTTTAATGTGCAAAACATTTTTGCAGCCAATTTATAAGGAGATATTATTCATTTGCTCAACAGCATGAAAAAGAACATTACCTTCCAAATAATGAATAATAAAGTATGGAACTATGATAACAAAAACTGGAATGTTAAGAATATTGGATGGGACTAAGCATAATGCTAAAGTGTTAGCTCTTATTGGATAGTAGGCTATACTATATGTGCAGGAAATGTGAGTGATCCTGAGTGCTGCTGGTCTGCATGTAGAGTTTTGGAGCCTCAACCCACACTGAGGCAAAATTCAGGCACATATCACTCATCAGATTCTTCCTGTCCCATTCCCTTGAGATGGAAGGGGCCCTGAATGAAAGGACTGGCTTGAGGAGAACTGGACCATGCACTGTCCTGTGAGCAGGAAATCAGGACTTCTGCTATTACATCATAATAGGAGATCAGGCACTGGTCAGGATGCTGGAATGCCAGGGACAGACACAGTGTCATCCTCAAATGCACAGTACAAGTACACTTCACTCCAAAGAATACTACAAAAACATACATGTTTCATAGAATCACAGAATTTAAGGGGTTGGAATGGACCTTACAGATAATCCAGTCCCAGCCCCCTGCCCTGGGCAGGGAGACCTCCTCACTAGATCAGGTTGCTCAAGGCCTCATCCAGCCTGGTCTTGAACACTGCCAGGGTCAGGGTTGCCACAGCCTCCCTGGGCAACCTGTGCCAGTGTCTCACCACCTATGTTGAAGAAATCCATCTTTTTCATCAAGTTTAACCTTCCTCTAGATGCTTCATGAACTGATAATAACTTGAAAAACCTGATGTAGAGGGTAGTGTATCATTATTGCTTTTCCTTAAAACATCCGATATTGACATGGCCTAAATTAAAAGCTTCTTTTTATCCACAATTCAGAGTTCCAGTTACATATGAACATTTCCAAACTTGGGGGAGGGGGGGCATCTTGTGTCTTTTGTGAAAAGTTGATCCAAATTCTTTTGTGGCAGAACTTCCTTGACTTCAGTTATGGTGCAGGAAGGAAGGGTATGGCTTACTGCATTCTTTCCTTTGAGCAAAGTGTTTCACTCTGAATCTTAAAATGCAGTTTCTCAGTTTGTGTCTCCCTGAAGGCCTGAGCCTCAGATTGGCTCAGGTTAACTTGTTTTCCCTCTATGTGCTATAAAAACAGACTTAAAATCAGCACAGGTAACATGACAAACAAACAATACATTCACTCAGTAGATAGAACAGCAAAATACAATCTGTGCTATTGTTTAGAAACTGGGGAAAAAAAATTACGTCTAGGCATTGTGCAGAGGGACAGACCACAGACAGGAGAAATATGTACTACTAGAACTGGTAAACCTTACAGCATTTTCTATGTTATATGGGATTTTTTCCTAGTAGATTTGACAACAGTTTTTTGTGTTTTTTTTTTTCCTTCAGATTTGCTAGCATTTAGCAGCTTTGCCCAATTGGTAAGGACTTTTGTTTTCACAGTGCTCCAGAAAAATTAAATCCTAAACATGCATAAATATTTTATTATTATTGAGGTTAGACAAGAAGAGCTGGGGGAAAATAAAAAAGCAGCCCAGATTTTATTCAGACTTAATATGTAATGAACAGAAAGCATCAGGAAAAGAAGTCTAGAGCAAACAAAAATATGGAGCTGTTAAAAACATACTATGTCATGTAAAGTTGGTTTCTCCTCAGAGGAACCTTCTTTCACTACTCAGTACAAGGATCAGTTAAAAATATTGTAGTTACATTTTCTAACCTTCAAGAAAGTCATTTACAGTGATGGTTTCATCCTTTTTACCCTGCAGGACAATCAGAAGTTCCCCAAAGGGGAAAAAATAAAGGAGTTTAACTCTGAGGTGGGTAAATATTTTGGTACTTGTTGGTAAAATACTGTAGTGATTATTATTTCCATGGAAAGCCATAATTATTATGAAGATTTCAAAGACTGTGTAAACCAGCTTTTATTTTAGATGTATCCTGCCCAATGACCTAATCCTACATGTCTGAAAAATGGGTCATAAAATATAGAAAACAGCAAAAAAGCAAAAGCAGAGCCTGTTTTTGTAAATCTGTTCACACCAAAGTTTTACTCAATCCAGGTATTAAACTTGGAGCCTAATTCTGTCAAGGCTACACAACGAATACTGTAAAGCATTTCTCAAAACTAATACACACTAATGGATCTGACGAATCTAATGCTAGCGCACCTTGACAGAAGGCACAAAGGATAATACTGGGAACTGGACAACTGATGTCAATATCTTAGAGTCATAGAATTTAAGGGTTGGAAAGGACCTTGCAGATCATCTAGTTCAAACTCTCCCTGCCCTGGGCAGGGAGACCTCCTCACTAGATCAGGTTGCTCAAGGCCTCATCCAGCCTGGCCTTGAACACTGCCAGGGTTGGGGCAGCCACAGCCTCCCTGGGCAACCTGTGCCAGTGTCTCACCACTCTCACAGGGAAAAACATTTTTCTCACATCCAACCTAGACTTTCCTCTTAAGGCAGGTGATGGCAGGGGAGGCAGAGATTAACTTGATGCACAACATGAGATGTGTTTTTACAACTGCAGAACCTCGGTGTGTTCTCTCCTTTGAATTTCTCTCATTTGTACTGTCACATTCTGATCAGATGGAAGATGGGTCACAGACAGGCATATGTGAGCATACTAGAAAATATGCAAAAACCTTCCCAAACATTCATTGTACAATTCATTTAATTGCTTCAGCCAAGAAACCATCACTTAGTTGGCTTTATGCACTGCAGAGGCTGACAAAGCCAATTTTGAAAAGACAACTGAGCCTCAAGAAGAACTGTTGTTTCCAATAGCTGTTTATAAGCAAAGATATTAGACACTTGGTTATAATGCTAATTTGACCAAAGAGTGGCTGACAGCTTCATCCAGAAACCAACTGGAAACTAACAAATTAATTCTTACACGATCTCACTGCAAAGTTTCATTTCTCAACACTATTAGGCTTATCTTTAGTTAATATTCTGCTACCATTTCCCTTACATTAGAGAAAGAAAAAAGCTGCATTACAGGACTGCATTGCACACAGTGGAAATGAGTTTGTGGATGGAATTCAAACACCAGTAATACCCCATGAAAAGCTGAAAGCAGCAACACCTTGAGCACTGTAATTTCACCACACCTTTTCATCTGTCATTTAAAGCAAGAAGAATCTTTTGGTGTACCTGCTACTTTTTTCCTTCTCACCTCTTTCTCCATATCAGGAACGTCAGAGTTTCAGTCATAAAAGAAACCCATAACAAGTACAATCCATTACAGTTCAGGGCTTTAAGAAATCTCTCTCAGATTGGAAGTAGAAATGCTGACTAAGCTCTTCATTAAATGTTCTCATATGTCAGTATGGAGAAGCAAAAACCAAACATATCTACTATTATCCTGCACAGAATTTGGATGTCCTTCAGTTTCTACTGAGTATTTTTCTCAGCTCCTGCTCATCACTTTTGTATTTTAACTAATCCAGTAACTACAAGGGAACAAGCCTCTAAATTCATTCTTACTCTTCTCCAGCACTGTTTGCAAAGGTAGCCTTCCACCCCGAGTGTGGAACAAGAATTCAGATAAAAAAGCATGTTGAACTTGAATGTCTATGCAATGGGCATTCTGTTCCTCATCTTTATATCTATAAATGTTGAACGTCTTCTAGAAAAATAAGGATTCGTAGTTTCATAGTATGTTAAGGGGTTGGAATGGACCTTAGAGATCATCCAGCCCCAACCCCCTGTCGTGGACAGGGACATCTCCCACCAGAGCAGGTTGCTCAAGGCTTCAACCAGCCTGGCCTTGAACACTGCTAGGGTTGGGGCAGTCACAGCCTCCCTGGGCAACCTGTGCCAGTGTCTCACCACCCTCATAGGAACAAACTTCTGCCTAATAGCTAACCTAATCTACTACTACTGCTCACACTCCTCTGGGTGCAGCCCAGGACACAGCTGGTTTCTGGTCTATGAGCTCACACTGCAGATCCTGGTGAGTATTTATCTACCATCACTCCCAAGTCCTTCTCCCAGGGCTGCTCTCAATGACTTCTCCACCAGACTAGAGGTGTATCTGTGATTGCCCTGACCCAGGTGCAGGATCTTGCACTTTGCTTTGTTGAAAAATTGTTCCACCATTGCATTAACGGAAGAAGCCTAAATTTCCAAATGCTTAAAAATGTCAAGTGGCTCTAGTTTCACTGGCATAATGAGCATGTCTGCAATTTTTTATACATAGCCTTTTTCAAGATGGAATTTTGGCACTGTCACTTGCTTTGGACAGTGGCACAAGTTAATATAATTCACATCTCTAAAGTCTCATTTTGATGTTCTTCTTCAGTTTTCCCTGATAACTCACGAGCTGACTCACAGCACTTCTATCTCAACTTTCTAATTCTGGGCTGTCAAGCAGAAAACATCAAGAAAAAAAAGAAAGAAAGATCATATACAGCTTCTTCTCTCTGGGAAGAACTGATGATTTGGTGTATTATTATGCTTTAGGTTAAAAAAATCCCAGGCATTTTGTAGTATTCCTGGGACACAAAAATCAACAAATTATTAAACATCAAAGTTGCTGGAGCAAAAAAAAAAAAAATACTACAATTGAGATTACCTCACACTGAGCTCTGGAAGTGAATTCCAGGCCCCATTATTTTAAAGCACCTCTGTGGGTGTGTATCTGTGTGTATGTGTGCACTTGCACACATGCAAGATTAATTCCTGAACAGGAAACGGCAGGGAGATAAAACAGCTTTTGTTCCCTGAAGCTGACTCCTGCTGCTTCAATCAGCACAGGCTTTCATAACACACATAAGTATATACACACACTGCTGGAGAAAAGCTTTTAGCATTCTGGTCCCTTCTTTTGGTTTCCAACCAAAAATGAGTGAGAAATGAGGAGGGGAACAGAGGGATGAAGAAAGGAAAGATGGGAGGCCCAAATCAACATTGTATTTGCAGTTTATACTAAATCATGTTTAGCTTTACAATTCCAAAATAACGATGGCATATTGCCAACAAAAACAAAACTGCTGTTTCTGACACGTTTTATGGATCTAAACTCGGGTACTAGAGCACTAGGGAAGCAAAGACAACCCTGAAGGATTAAGTATTTGAAGATCTCATATTTTAAGGGGAATCCTCACTTACTGTAAAGTTGGCTTAATTTTTCGGAGGGTTTGTGATACTGGCTGAGATATTTGATATGTTCCCTTTCGAAGGCTGAATTTAGGGTTTTCTTCACCCCACAGACTTCAGTCAGCAGTACACTTTCCATCACACCAGAAGTGAGGTGCTTAACCCTATTTTTAATTTCAGTGAGGACAGAGAAAAATTGAAGTTTTCTCACTATTTTCTGATTAGATGCTTCCACACAAAGACTTTTAAAATGGTAAAAGTCTCTAAAGCAAAGAACCCAGAAGAGGTCTGTGGTGCTTACACAAACTTCATCTCAGCACAAGTATGAAAATAACCAATTACATTCCTATTCTCCTGTTTCTTACATGGAGTTCCTATCCCAATCCTCACTAAGTTGTTTATACACATATAGCAATCACCTCTTCTGCTTAATCTACGTTATCTGGTGCAAGACCCTAAATTTAGTTTACACCATTCCACTCCAGCATTTCTTGATGTCCAAACCAGTATTAATTACCTGTTGGGGTTTTTTTTCTTCAGTATAGTCATTACTTTATTATCTCAGTTTTTCACACTGATCAGGGTCTCAGTTCAGGTGCCTAAACATAGACATCTAGCGCTATGCTATAGACCATATGAGACACCTGCACATGGCTGACATATAACAGAGGATCTGCAGAAGTTTTGTGTTCTTCAGAACGGGCCAAGTTGCCACAGTTTATAGTATTAAAAATGCCTATGTTCCTGCAACCAATTTAATTCATGATACCCCATCCCCTTTCTACAATCCCCTGCCACATACACTGCGAACTATTTAGTTCAGACAGCAAATGAGGCAGAGCCCAACAAATCCCAGGCCTTCATCTATAACACAGTGTCATCTGTTATCTGGAGAAACAGGTGAGCCTATAATTAAGGACTGCAGTGCAGATCTTACTCAGACAGGCTATCATTCCCTCAAGTGCCTCAGTGTGTTTTACAGAAGTGTCCTGAGAGCTTAGAAATTGAAACTTTCACCATCATTTCACAAGACAAAGACATTTTCTTCAATGCATGCACATTTTTCAACCCATTCCTCTAAATCTGGACCTCTTACATTGTTCCCTTCTATAAGTCCTTATCCCAGTCCCAATCCATGATATCCAGTCTAGTTCTTATTCTTTTTGTTTAATATGTCTGGCATTCAGGGTCATCTTCCCAATCCAAGCCTTCTTATCCAGACAGACCTTTTTCAACTTCACCCAGTCCTTTTTAATTGTTTCTTTTCCTTTCCTTTAGTCTCCTTAGCTAATCAAATCTAATTCTTTCCAACATCTCTTACTATATTGACCTGCAGACGGACTGCCCAGTTTGACCTAGAAATTGCCTCATCATTGCAAACCTTTCTAGTGATCACTGGACCAAATCAATTCCTGGTTCCCATCATTTTTATCTATGCCTAAAGCCAAAACCAAATATAATATTGAAATAAACCACATGCAAGAAAAAAAAAAAGCAACTTCAGAATAAACAATCAAAATTTGAGGCAATTATAAGCATCATAAGAAATACTGAGCAATTTTAGAGAAAGGTAATGGTACTACTGCCAAATACTATACTGAAAACTGTAAATGAATGGGAGATTTATCACAGGAACTAGGCTCATTTCTCCATACACAGAACATTTGACTATGTGCCTACCATATTCAGTTTACTTGGTGCACACAACCTGGCACACAGTGTTACAAGCCGATACATATGTGTAATTCAGTTGATTGAACTGAATTATATGCTGTTATCTTGTAGTGCTTTAAGAAATTATACCTATAGTTTGAGATTTATTGCACCATAGCTATAGTATTAGTACATACACAGTGGTATTTCTTGAACTGCATGTCAGGAAGGCTCTACTGCAGTTCAACAAAGAAATACTTCTCATGTTAAATTTCAGACAGCAATGTAGAACATCCAATGCATATACATATAAAGAGAGTCTTCCTCAGTTCTTCTCTGAAATTACAAACAACAAAACTGAAAACTCAATACATATACAGTTATCAAAGACACATATCCAAACTAAACTAGAATCAAAACTCATCTCAATGGAAATTACTTGAGGATTAATTTTATTCAGTTGTCAGTTTTGTTGCGTGTAATATTCATATGGATGCTACGTGACAAATATATTACACATATTGTGCAATTCCAAGGGCAAAATTCTTGATCTACATAAACATGTATACATCACAGAATTTCTTCTTCCATAGGATCATAGAATCATCAGGGTTGGAGGAGACCTTTAGATCATTAAGTCCAACCATTAACTTCCCTCTCTCCTGTAACTCTTAAAACCTAAACCATATCCTCCAGTGTCAGATCCAGACACCGCTTAAACACCTCCAGGGATGGTGACTCCACCACCTCCCTGGGCAATATCCCAGTGCCTGAACACCCTAACAGTGACAAAGTTTTTTCTAACATCTCCTCTAACTCTCCTGTTTAGATCATTAAGTCCAACCATTAACTTCCCTCTCTCCTGTAACTCTTAAAACCTAAACCATATCCTCCAGTGTCAGATCCAGACACCGCTTAAACACCTCCAGGGATGGTGACTCCACCACCTCCCTGGGCAATATCCCAGTGCCTGAACACCCTAACAGTGACAAAGTTTTTTCTAACATCTCCTCTAACTCTCCTGTGCCTCAGCTCAAGGCCCTTCCCTCTAGTCCTCTCCGTGCAGCCATGGCAGGAGAGATCCCCCACCTCTCTCCAACCCTGTCAAGGAGTTGTAGAGAGCCATAAGGTCACCCCTGAGCATTTTCTCAAGGCTAAACAAACTCAATTCACTCAGCCCCTCTTCACACAGCATGTGTTCTAGGCCTTTTATGAGTCTCATTGCCCTTGATAGGACTTCATCTAGGACCAAACCTCATCAACTGTACAAGAAAATAGTATGACACATTTCACATCTATAGTAGACTAAGACCATGCTCATATGGCTTATGGAAGCACTTAATGCTGGTTTTTTGGTCATTGATCATGTTCAATCCCCTATTCATTATCCTAATATACATATATCTGAATCATATTTTCTAACGATATAAACCCATATGTCCCTTGGCTTTCATAAACCACTACCCCAGCACCAAAAAATGCAGCCCACAGAACACAGTACAACTGACCACTGTGTAGAACATGTTTGTTTTCACTCTAGATCTTTTCACCCATACACACACCAAGTACAGTTGGTTTCAAGTCTCTATGCAATTTCAAATGAAACAAATTTGTTATACAAAATGGGATGAACAGGCCAGATAATTACTGTCTGTTTTGCATGCTGCAATACAAATGCCTTGAAATCAAAGCTTACATGTAAAAGGATACTGTCAAAATATTTTTATAAAATAGACTTTTCTCTTTTGTTATGAAGAATTGAATACTGAAAAATGAAATCGCTTTCTTCATCACATCTCTGTCTTCCCTCCATGCATACCCACTGCATGTTTCTGTATAGTTCCTCAGGAATAATAGATTGCTTGCAAGGGTTCATTTTTAGTAAACACCATTTATTTGGGGAAGAAAAGAAGAGGTAAAAACTGCAGTTTGGTTATTCTTTTTTTTGTAAAGAGAGAAATACCTATGGCAGCCCCCAATACATTATCTTCAGAAGCTCCTTTGCATTCTGTAATAGCCAATACCCCTCAAAAGGGACCAGAACACTAATTCCAGGGACTCTCTGCTGCCTTGCGATGTACCCATTATGCTTCCATGCATTCCAGCAGAATAAGGCAATGAAACAACACTCAGGGTGTTCTCTTGACCAGCATTTTACTATTCATCATCAGAGCACTTTTTTGAAACTTCCTGCAGTCATTTCCTATTAAAATATAGATATTTTCTCTTGAAGGTTAAGAGAAGAAATTAAAGCTGGTTGTAATAACACTGCATGAATTTAGGGTCCAGTGGACTGAGGAAAAGGCAGCCTGCATGAAAGACCAGTGACCTCAAGCCATGCTGTGCAAGTTTTGGAGATACTTATCACTCTGAGACTGCAGGGCTCGAGGTTATTAGCTACAGAACACATTGGTATTGCTAGGGCAAAACAACTAAACATTTGAGCTGCATGTGAGCAGCCCAATGAAACCAAACTACCTTGCCCATTTCAAGTCAAATATATGAATGATGTGGGGCTAAAATGCTAATCAGATCAACATCTGTGACAAAACCTCTCAGTGTGTATCATTTGAACAGATTTATCTTAGGTAGCTAAATAAAAAGCAAAACACCCTAGCTGCTCTGAAGCTCTTCAGGATATACTCCACTGCTCTGAGACTATTGTTAACAGTAGAAAGAGCATGGAAAAATACTAGAAGTCTACATCTTCTGCGGATCTCTCAAATGCTGTGATCAGACAGGCTGCTCAGATGACATCCATTTTTGAGGCACTTCTTCCCTCTACACCAAAAACACACTGGAAGCCACAGAGGGCTGCAGCTTTAATCTAGCATCCTTTATTACTGTGTTTATTATCTAACTTAAATCTGCCAATAAGCTTATGATTTTACACCAGATTTAAAATCTGCCTTGCTAAAATCAGTGGACTTAGAGTAGATCAAAACCAGGTTTGATCTGGCAGAAAAACATCAGCCCTTCAATCTACAGAGACAACATTTTAGATCATGAGCTCTATAATCTCTGACATGAACATGAAAGGGACTTTTACTTTTCTGTCTCCTCCTCATGGTGTGTAGATTAAGTTGATGATTAAGAACACTAAAGAGTTAATACAGGAATACTTCTTTCAGATATGGTTTTGTATCTCCTTCTCCAGGGTGAGTTTGTTTGGGTGGAGGAGCTGGGGATCCTTTTCTGGTTTTTCAATTGAGCGAGTGAAACACTTCCAGATTTTCCAGGTAAATTATCATCACTCTAAAGGAAAGGCAAACATATGTTTTGCCTGGACTGGTAAATTTTGGTGGTAATTTTGCAAGGAGCTTAAATATATTTTCTTCCCTCTCACATACACACAATTACAGTATCACATGTAACTGGGAACAAAGACTACAGGGAAGAGAGTTTAATGGACTGTGATTACTGTTCTGGAACAGATTGAGCCTCTTTATAGCCTATGAGAAGATGATGTGAACTGAATTCAAACAAAGAACTGATAATGGATTTTACTGAAAGCCACACAGTTCAAAAAGACACTCTCATAATTCACAGCCATGGAAGGCACCTCAAAGCACAAAAGGATTTAAAAAAAGTAAGAGATGGATGATGTGTAAAACAACAGATTTACACATTTTATCCATATATAGTACTCTACTTCCAAAAAAAGGAAAATCAATAGTATTATTTACTTCTATTTTAAATATTTTCATTAACGGTGTTATGTCCTGGTGTATTTTTAGTGCACCTTTTTACACTAATACAGTAACCAGCCCCTTCTTATTGTTCGGGCAGTTCTATTCATGTTCCTACCTAACACAAGCCTCTGCTGTTACCAAATTAAATCAAATCCACTGTACTTCAACCAATGCTTTCAAAACAAAGCATATTTCATGTCAGCCATTCTGCTTTCCTCTACTTCTTACTCCAAATCAATTACCCAGACATTTTCTTCTTCTCCCACAGGCAAGATGGGGGAAGAGGTGAATTTTCAGCTATCCAAAGTGATTCTTCTTGACTTGCTCACAGCATGGGGGAAGGAAGTACCTCAGCCCTGCATAAACACCTCCCTTTGTGGCTACAGACGTCATTTGTGATGTGCTGTCCTAGGTGGCTGTTTTCTTTAATCTGATATCTCTCCAAGCAGTGGAGCCTGCCTGTTTCTAAGTAAACAGCTTATGAATTTTAGTCAGTAGATGAGAAAATCAATTTAAAATACATTTACTGTGGTGCTATCTGCTTCAAATTCTACCTTTTCAAATGCTGCTTTTACACCAGGAGGAAAACCCTGGTTGTAAGTCAAAATATGCCTTATTACGTTTCTTATCAGAAGAGACATAAGGATTAAAACAATGCAAAGAAGTTGCTGTGTTGTTATCAGTAGAACTGGTGAGTTAACCCCTTTAATCACCAAACATCCCACCTTCTGATTTGAGACACATTTTGAAATGCCATTCAATAATGTCTGTCATAAGGACCTATCTGGCATCAAAACTGGGCCCCAAATCTACCCCCAAACAGACGAATCTTCATGGTGTTTTTTCACTGTATTAAAGAGGATTAGTTCTGCCCATGAACATTAATTTCCTTACTTCTAATTACACTGTACAAATATTTTAAAATTGAAATACTGGCAAGTTTGTAATAAGCAAGCTCAAGCTGAAGTTTTTCTATAGGTAATTTTCCTCTAACTTTGAATCCTCCCACCAGACACCCACATTGTCCTCGTCTTTTTGTACTGCCTGTGCTACAGACATCTCCACTAGAAAAGACTCAAACAATTACCTAATGGTGCAGAACTAGCATGACAGAGCTTGCTGCTGTGCACCCCATTTCAATGAGGATGTGTTTTGTGTGACTCAGAATGAATCAGGCTGAGGAAAGAGAGCTGAAGTCCCAGAAATAATAAACAGCAGCATACAATCTGGAAGAAAGATCCTATGCTGCTTAATCATCCCTGCCCCACAGCTAATTGCTCTGCACACTGTATTGCATGTCTGAATAGGACACATGTGTGGTTGCAGCATCATATTTATAATGAGCTGCGCAAATATTAATTTCCTTTGTGGAAAATATCAAGCCCATATCAATAGTAAATAGGTATTGGAAGCTAGAGGCACTAGCAAAAGGCATCAAGGCATTCACAAGTCCATTGCCATACCAATGCTTCTGTCCCTGCAAGCCAGACAGGTGCCAACCTGTGAAAGGGGTGAACATCTCTTAGGAGGCACAAAACCCCTTCTCCCAGATGTCCAACACAAAGGCTTGGCATGATGAGTTTTGGACTCAGGGTCCTCCTGAGTGGAGGATGCTTATTCGTACAGCCCTTTCACACAATGAGACTCAAAGTTAATAGAATGTTAACTCAAAGTTAACAGAACCCTTCAGATTGGAAGGGACCACAGTGGGTGAACTGGTCCAACCTCCCTGCTAAGCAAGGTCACCCTAGAGCATGTGGCACAGGATTGTGTCCAAATGGTTCTGGAATATCTCCAGTGAGGGAGATATGTTGATGAGGTCCCTCTCAGTCATCTCTTCTCAAGGCTGAATGGGCACAGCTCCATCAGCCTTTCCTTGTAAGAGAAATGCCGAAGTCCCTTAATCACCTTTGTAGCCTCCACACGACCTGCTCCAGGAACTTCATGTCTCTCTTGTGCTGAGGAGCCCAGAGCTGGACACGGCACTGTTGCTGACTGCTTTTAGAGAGTCAGCTAAGCTGCCCACCCAAGTGGTCCATAGGAACAGGGAAATTGCTACTTAGTTAACAAAGCCCAGCAGCCAGGTCTTCACAGCACAGTCACACATACCTTGTGAGACGCCTAACAGCTTCTGTCCTTAGCAACGTGTGTGTAGTTGGGGCACAGGTTTTGGGAAGAGCTGGGGAAAGGCAGTGTCAGACCCCTACCACTGCAGGGACCTCACATGAATCTTCACTGTGGATGTACACAACTTACAGATGCTGTTACAGCAGAACTTCAGCTCCAACCAGTCATCACAGCTGTGTAAGGTCCAACACACTGCCAAAACTAGGTGAGATTCATTTTCTAGAGTGCTGATGTCAAATTCCATGTAAGATATACACACTGAAGTTGTCTTACCTCAGACAAAACTCCTACTGAGTCCTCCTACTGATGAGCGCTGCTCTCTCACTCTTCATCATATATTGGTCAGAACCAATCTCTTAAGCATAGATCTTAAGAGATGTGGCAGCTGCTTTTAGTCACAGAAAATCATACTCTCTTTCTCCATAAAGGCAAAAAGAAACAAACCCTCTATTAGAATGCTATCAGCACACAGTGCTTTCAGTAGAAAAGACAATTAAAAGCTCTCTTAGATAATACAAACAATAATAAAATTACTGCATTTCCATATCATGTTTCTTTTGTTTCTCCACTCCCTGATCCTCCATTGTTTTCCTTCTGGTTTGGTTTGTCTATCTTTTTTCTTGCACATATTGATGCTTCTAAGATCAATGGCTACTTAGTCTGCTTCCTCCTACATTTATGCCATTATGTAGAGGTCTCCTTGTATCCCATTATTTGCATAATGCCTCTTATTTTCATGTATTTTTGGAAGAACAAACAGTTTTCATAGATCAGATTTTAACAATCCACCATGAAGAGCAATTACCCTCAGCAAAGGCACCAAGTCCAGTTCCCTCACTTTTAGGAAGAAGTCCAACATTTGAAATCACTGCACACAATCAGAAATCCTTGAGATGTCCTGCACTGCACCATCTCATGGTCAACTGCACTTGTTTAAAAGACCTGAAAGTACTGCAGTACTCCCTAACTTTTGCAAAGGGGATTACATTCTCTGAGGCACCCTCAGGGGTGTTACAGCTGCAGAGTTTTCCTGAAAAACATTTGTGTTTCCAGTTCATTACCTTTGGCCATGAACAAAACAACATCTTACATCCCTAGGGCTGGAATCTCAGGAAGGGCTTCCCTGGAAGATTTCAGCTTTTCTCCACAGGACAAAAGGAAGCCATGAACATGTTTCATTGCCAGCCTTTACTGCAATGCTTATTTAATGTCAAGGATTTAAATGTCAGCACTTTCTCACTTCCAAAGGTGGAAACACTGAATATACAGGATAAATCATCGCAGCAGTCAGTCAGCAACTATGCTTGCTTTTGTTTTATAATCTCTTCAGCAGCTTTCTCTCCCATCATGGATGACTGACTACTGGTTTGGGTTTCCTATCTAGCTACTAAGCTGTACTTCTTTACAAGATAAGAGAAAACAGCTCTAGGACCTTCCCAGATAGATTTGATAATGGCTCAGAAGCCCCATGCGTCATATCACCAATCTCCAAGATGTCTCCCTGTGAAAAACAGAAGAAATAGGATATTGGAAGGAACTGTAGTCGTTGTAAAGGTGTCTTAACTTCATTTGTTCTTTTTTTTTCATTCACCTTTCTGTCAGACAATCTCTGGATTCTCCACATGCCAGCTTTATTGTACTGACTTGCAGCAGTGCAGAGAGTGACTTGGGCAGTGCAGGCATGATTTGGCCTTTTCTGTTGCAGACCTCGACTGAGAGCTTCCTGCAGCCTGCACAGCATTATCCTGCTTTCAGGAAGGCTCTTAGGAGCTCACCTAGGGAGAGGAACAGTAACTGCAGCAAGAAATGCAGACCTGGACTGGCAGTGTGATAATTCACTGTGTCTGAACACACAGATCCCCCTGGGCGTCCAAAACCAAGCTAGTATTTGTAGTCTGGTTCCTGCATACCCTTTAAGCATGTCTTGAGGACAATGCTGAAATTCGCTTGAGAAAAGAGGCTAGACACATAGAAAATATATCTTCATTTGTATGCTTTTCAATTAAAATGAGCCAATTAATTTAAACCTAAATAATCTCAATCATAAGAGATTGAAGTGACCAAAGGCAAAAATTAATCCTAGACTTCTATGATGCATATACCTAGTCAAAGCAACACTTCTGTGAACCCAGCTCCTGAATTTGGCAGCAACTAATGCCAAGAGAATAATGTTCCTGTTTCTTCTGTGCTGAATAGAAGATAGGTTTCATGACTGTAGATGACTATTGTCATCAGACCTTTTGCTTAAGGCAGTTCTCTGAGCCTTTACAGTGGCATTTGAGTTGAGTCCACAACTTTTGCTTGAATCTTTTGGAAAGGAAAGACACCCAAGTAGCTAGGAAAAATGGAAACCCAGTCTACCCTGCCAAGCAGTTAAGCCATAAAAAAAGAGCTGGAGAGATGTAAAACTTAGAAACTATTTTCTGGGTTGAGCTTTCTGGACAAATACTGAAGAGAATCCTGTGGCTCTGGGGTACAAATAGTTCAGATTTCTGCAAAAATGGTGTCATAGAATCACAGAATTTGTGTTGGAATGGACCTTAGAGATTACCCAGTCCCAAACCCCTCCCCTGGGCAGGG
>NW_008665372.1:0-35892 GCF_000695815.1 Acanthisitta chloris | reverse complement strand
CCTCTTCTCCAGGCTAAACAATCCCATATCATATCATATCTTCTTTGTTCCTTTGCCCTTTTGATGCGACTATTTATCTTGGGGGGGAATAATAAGAATGATAAATGAATAATTAATACAATTACTAATAATTACACCGATAAACTATAGTAAATAATTCATTCTATATGATTTATCATTATTATTAACAGTAGTAGTAGTAGTATCAGTATTATCAGTATTATTATTTCTTTTCTGTGGGCACCTGCAAAGATGGACATAATGGAGCTCTGATCTCATCTGAGGCCTTAAGGCAAATGTTTTTTTAATGTCATTCTCTCTGAAAAAACACACAACAAACAGACCAGAGAAAACCTAATTTTCTGCTTTCTTTCTGTTTAAATATTCTTAACTATACTGCCAAATCAAAAGACAGAATCCTTTCATCATCCAAATGTCTTTGCCATGTACAGAGTTCCAGAGATTCTGGAGAGCAAAGAGCTGAGGTTGGTCAGTGGTTCCACCAAAGGCAGTCAGTCCATGCTCTCAGAGAACCAGTGGCTCTGAAAATCAAAGGGAATGGCTAAAAAATCTCCCCAAAGCCTGGAAATCACAGAGTTTCCAGGACTCAGCTGTGTGTGCTGCTGGCTGCAATGTTCAGCTCATGTTCTTATGTGACATTTGGAAGTCTGAATGACAGCAAATGTCTACAAGTATTTCCCCATCCTGCATGATTAGTTGATGTAATAAATTCATGCACTTAAATAGCCTAGGAACCTTCATGGTTACAGCCACACAGTGCACTATTGATCTTAATTAATAGTTTGCAACAGGTTTAGTGGTTTTTTTTTCAATAGGCCTTAATTACACTGATGCAACAACAGGATGATGGTGTCCATTTCACTTCCAGCAGCATCATATTATCTAGACTATTATTTTTTCAATTATAGCTGAATTTTAATATATTTTTATGAGCTTTTATAGCTGAATTTTTTCAATTATACTGAACACAGAAAATACGAAGTACATGGTATTAACCAGAAGGTTTTCTTCTAATCCAGACATTCCCTCTCTGCTGAAACTCACTTAAGAAACAGATCCAATTAATTTTGTTGCTAAGATGTCAGGACAATCTGCCACATACACATAGTAAACCTAAAGCTCAGTTTCTACCTTCTGGGCTTTTATTTTGGGAATGTGGAGAATCACAAAAATTAATTGCTGCTGTTTAAAGCAAATGGGAGAAACTATTTTGACAAATGTGTTGGGAAGTTGTGAGTTAAACACACAGGAGAGAGTAAGGAGTGGGTGGGAGTTGCTGATGAGGGGTAAATACCAGAAGTGAAGTGATTTGAAGCCTTTTAAGAATCAGAGGACAGATTATTGGCTTGCACAAGAGATGGCAAGGAGAAAAGAAAAATGAAGGTAACACTGTGAGGCACAATCAGTAAAAAGCTGAAATAGGCACCGGGATATTGCCCAGAGAGGTGGTGGAGTCACCATCCCTGGAGGTGTTTAAGAAGTATCTGGATCTGGTGCTGGAGGATATGGTTTAGGGTTTAGGGATTCCAGCAGTGACAGGTTAATGGTTGGACTTGATGATTTTCGAGGTCTCCTCCAACTTTGATGATTCTATGATTCTAAGAGCTGATTTAGCAAACTAATTCTGACTTCTTGTAGATAAATTAAACTCCTCATTGCAGTCAAATGGCAATTAAAACCAGCTAGTTCCAGCACTGCTTTTGTGTAAATCTAACTCTCTTACACAGTCTTTAGGGCACAGCCTACCAGATAATCTCTAAGGTCCATTTCAACTCCTGAACATAGTATGACACTATGATGAGTCAAAAAGGAGACTTAAGTGGGATCCAGATGCTGCCTAGATGACACCACTGCAAGCAGCACACACAGAGCCCATCACTTGGTGCTGTTGAGGCATAAAACCTAGATGGGTTTGTTAGTCTCATATTTATCCTGAAAACTCTAAGGTAAATTGTCTCTTCTCCCTGCTCAGAAATGTGGGAAAACAAAGTGCACAGCCTGGGTGCTCTCAGTGTAATAATATAATACCTCACTAACAACTTTAAACTCACTATTTGAAACCAGCTTGGGTTTGGGTTCTTTTATGTTGCCTTCAGTTCATAATGACATTATCCTTTAGAAGAGAATTTGCTTTTTCTATGTCCTTTCACACATTTGTCATTGAAGAAATACATAGTCCAAGAAAAGAAGTGTTTTCTCTCAGCCATAGCTGGCCCCAGTTTACCTGAAACAGCACTTGAAGTGTCCCCACGAGGTATGTTGTGGGGCAGAGAAGAAGCCAATTGCTAACACGGCTCAACTTTTAATCCTCATTTTATAATGAGCACAGAGAAGAGATCAGACACTTCTTAAAGCCACACCAGAGAAATGATGTACTTAAGCACCATGTGATTTTTCTCTGGTGTTCAAAGCAGTTTTTGCCTGGCCTGTTCTTTCTAGCAGGGTCCAGATGTTATCAGCTCCTTCCAAAACAGGGATAAAACAACCCCCCTGATTTCAGGCAGTTAATTTTTCAGGCAGTTCACTGGTGACCTGCTCTGTTGTCACACAGAGTGGCCCAACAACATCCTCTGCCAGGCTCAGCCCATGGTAAGATGACTCAGGTACCTCAATCTCAGATGATGCTATAACTGAGGACCTCACACACATATCCCTATGCAAGTCCACACATACACTGATGTAGATATAGAGATTTTAGAGCTGCAAAAGAGAAGTTCTACCTTTCAACACTTACTAGTTTTGTTAACATAGTTTGCCCTATGTGAATTTGCTTTTTTTAAAACTGCAGTTAGTGGTTTCTAGCTGAAATCATAACAACCACTAATCACTGCCAACCAGGTTGTGTTCACAAAGGCAGAGAAAAGCTTCAGAATACATATGAGCTTCTGGGCTACAGTGTTTACAGAGCCTCCAGGATTTTGATCTGTGCACGTCCCCAACGTACCAAATGTTGAAAATCCAAACCAACTGCCAAAACCCACATTTGGCCCTGATTATTTCTTTGTTTATCATGGTTAGCATTCCCCAGATAAGAGATAATGTTGCAAGTTCAATAAGCACAAAAGGATGTGAAGGCACACTTAAAGAGGAACACAGCTATTTTCCTAAGTCCTGCTTGAGCAGGAAAGGAGTGTAAAACTTGATGGATTTTAATTGGGTATTGCACAGCAATGCTCAGGTCTCACTTGTGAAAGGTCCTATGGATTTATAGCCTAGCTAGATAGATGAAGGATGGAAATGTTTCTGTCAAATATGCATTTGTCTACTAAAAGGGCTTTGTTTTTAAGCAGTTTTTTAGCTGCTGTAAAACAATCCCTGAAGTTCTACCAGTAGGTCATTTTTCCATAGAGTCACAAAGATCTGACTAATAGAAATGTCTTGTCCATTTGCTCCTAAATCTAGGTTATGGCTATAAAAACAGCAATTATTGGATTGCTGTTACAGGTTACCCCATGAAGGAGATAAATTGAAAGAGGGAAATTTAGACTAGATATTAGGAAGAGTTTTCCCTGTGAGGGTGGTGAGACACTGTCCCAGGTTGCCCAGGGAGGCTGTGGCTGCCCCAACCCTGGCAGTGTTCACAGCCAGGTTGGCTAAAGCCTTGAGCAACCTGCTCTGGTGGGAGGTGTCCCTGCCCAGGGCAGGGGGTTGGGGCTGGATGATCTCTAAACTCCATTCCAACCCTTTGACAATGTATGAATCAATCTATAAGGCATGAAGAGCCTGTGGAACCTTTAGCCTTGAGCCCTCGTTAGACTGAAGAGCAGCATTCCAACAGTTTGCTGCTTTGTCTGCTGGACAGGAATTTGCAGAGATAAGCACCAAGAAAGCCAAAAAGAAAGAGCCAGAGTCCTTCACACAAAGACAGCACCACATGGTTGGAACTTAGAAGGAAATGATGAAACAAGGACAGAGGCATAAGTGTCCATTGCAAGGTTTTTCCTCCTTTAAAGCGTTTTCCCCAAGCCCTTGTTATCTCTCAGATGGATTAGATGGTTGATTGCTCTGCATGAAGAGAGTAATCTCCAGATTCATAGAGAGCCTTATTGTTCCCTCTGACTCTTGGCACAGTGCACTGGCATCTCTGCACTTGGGTGGCACTTTATAAACAGGTGAACCAGACGTGGGAAAAGTTAATATTCTTCTTTTTTTGACAGGATAATTATCTGTAATAATAAAGCAAAACAGCTGCTTCAAAGAGTCTTTCACTTGGGAAGTGTTGAGGCCTTTATACTCTGACTTTTATCATCTGGGTTTTTTGAATAAACTCCCAATGTGCTTTCTGCTTGTGCAAAAAGGGAACAGCTCATTTTATGAATGACAGACAGATGGAGTTTGCTTCAAGGTTTATTGATAGCAAAGCATCTAAGATCCTTCAAGAACCTTAACTGCAAGAAATACTGGAGATAACAAAATATTGCCTTCCCTCACCTTTTAAGATTCCTGTTGTTTATTTTCAATGGCTTTGTGCTTTCTTATTTTGGAATATTCAGTTCTATCACCTGGCAATTCCAAAACTTTATGAACTTTTGTCTCAGTGCACAGGGAGAAAGGAACAGCTGGTTTGCAATTAATTGGAAGCCAGTGGAGCTGTAGTCCAGGCTTCAGAATAAGGTCTGTTTGCAGCAGGTTTCTATGCCATCCATCTCTTTCTCTCCCTGTCTCCCTCCCACTCCCAGCATTCATCTAATTGGATTTTCATGTCCAAATCTTGTTCTCTTAATCAAAAGGCAAAGAAAATCAATCTTTTTGGGTTCCCAAAATGTGAGTGAAGCATTGAGTCCTAAAGCACTTAGTTACTCCACAAAGCTCTGTCAGGCCCAAATCATTAAATTAGTTAACTCTTGTCACTAAAAGCCGTGGTAATCAGCCAGGAGATCTGCTGCTGTAATGGTACTTTTGGATAAATTAGGGAAGGTTTTCTTTTCCTAAACCTTGCAAAATCCAGACAAGTTATACAAGACAAATGGATCACTTTTTTTTTCCTGTTGTTTTTAACCTATTTGTTATCAAAGCAGAACCTTTTTGGCAGTACATACTTCAAATTTGTGCTGATATTATGCAACATTTGACCTGGAAAGAAAAGCATCTCAAATACATTCTTATGAATTGCTACATATTTACTCTGACACACCAAATCCTTGAAATGGGAAATTCAGCTCTGCTGCCTGTCTTTCTCTGGAGAGATTTATGTCTTAGGACACAGAGCAAGGGCTGGATGCTTCATGCATTGCTCTCCCTTGGCTGCATCCATCCAACAGTGCAGAGATGCTGCATCTCTGTTCCAGGACTCTCCAGAGTGATGCAGCAGAGGTTGTTGCTCTGTGATTTCCAGGTAAGAGTCTCAGATGATAACTAAAATCCCAACTCCCAGCTGCCAGCCCAGTTTTTGGAGGTGCTGGGGAGCTTGGAGTCAGTCTGGACAATGGAGGGTCCCCAAATCCATTAGCCATGAGAGAGGACACAAAAAGAGAATTCATCTTGCTCAGATTTTGTGCTCTGTGTCTATACAGGGAGCCTTTTGGGATGACAGAACTGCAACACTCCATGAGCAAAGGTGATTTTAAAGACTGCACAGTGTCCTGCACACTAGCAGCACCTGGATGAGTGAGCACCAGATCCTCTGCATCCAACTTATAGTCAGCAGCCCTCAGCATTCAGAAACGGCCCCAAATGCCTAGTTTTGGCTGGGGATATATCCCCTTTTGCATGGGGATGCCAGCAGGTCAGGGAAGTGATCCTGCCCCTCTGCTCAGCCCTCATGAGGCAACATCTCCAGTTCGGAACTCCTCAGGACAAGATGGAAATGGAGGTCCAGGAGCAGGTCCAGAGTGCTGTGTCCAGTTCTGGGCTCTTCAGAACCAGAGGGACATGGAGCTCCCAGAGCAGGTTCAGCAAAGGGTGACAAAGATGCTGAAGGGTCTGGAGCACTTCAGTGATGGGGAAAGGCTGAGGGAGTTGGGGCTGTTCAACCTCGAGAAGAGACAACTGAGAGGGACCTCATTTATATATATAAGTATCTGAAGGTGCCAAGAGGATGGATCAGGCTCTGCTCAGTGGTGCAAACCAATAAAACAAGAGGTAACAGCAAAAACTAATGCACAGGAAATTCCACCTGAACATGAAGAAGAACTTTTTCCTGTGCAGTCACTGAGCACTGAACAGATTGCCCAGAGAGTTCATGGATTCTCTCTCACCAGAGGTGTTCAAAACATCTGGACACAACCCTGAGCCATGTGCTCTGGGCTGGCCCTGCTGGAGCAGGGAGGTGGGACCAGATAACCCACTGTGGTCCCTTCCAACCTAACTGATTCTGTGATTCTGAGTTGGCACAGGACAGGCCTTTAAAAATAGCGACAGAATGAAGTAACTATAAGATAAAATTCCCTGGGCCTGCTAAATTCTGTGAGAGCTAAAAAAATATCTCCACTTTACAATTCCATTGCTGCATTAAAAATCTGCATATCCATACTATGAGCTCTGTCTGTGCTGAAAAGGGAATAATGAGAGATTGTGCTATCCCCAGTGATGCTTAGTCAAAACAGTATATTGAATTTTAATATCAACAATTTCATGGAGATTATTCCACAGGAAAGCAATCAGGCACATATACCATTGGTGTTTTACTGAGATGTGTAGTAGCAGCATAGAAAGTCTGTTTTAATTTCCCCTTTCATTTTCATGTGGAAAGAAACAAGCTTCTTTTTTTTTCCTTTGCTCATCCAAAGCTGTGAATATTCAAGTTGCTTAAGTGAAAATGCTTGGAAGGAGAAGACAGCAAAGAAAATTATATTGTATCAAGAGGACTTGGAAAAACCCAAAGTTAAATTTTCAGTACCACACCAACACGTCATTGAGAGAGGTGAATTTGTCTGAAACAATGTCAGTGCTTCTGTTCTCCTCAAAAAGGACAAATGCTGTCAGGAGCACAAAGAGCTGCAATTTTACTTGTCTCCTGCCATCAACATGCAGCAGCAGCTCTGTCCCACTCTGTCCCATCATCATGCAGGTAAGGCTGTGAAAATTGCACAGTTCAAAGGATGCAGTGGACACAGAAACAACCCAACAGGGACTGCAGTTAGCTGCAGATCCCAAATCCTTCTTTAAATAGAGATAACCCCTAGAGTGATGCAGCCCTGCAATTGCTCACAGTTGCTCAAACAAGGACCTCCAAGAGTAAAGCTGAAAACCCTCGAAATCATAGCTTTGTGCACTCACCTTGCAAGAGGATCACCTTGTAATTGAGCCCCATATGTACTGCAGATCCTAGAACCTCACTAGTTGGGGTCTGAGGGAGCTCTGCTTTCCTTTGGGTGTCTCTAGCTGCCTTATCCTGAGGCTCTGCTGCCTTCTGAGCAATGAAGAAAATAATCTTTTCACACATATTTTTGGTTGCTTTTTGACAGTGGCTGCCAACATGCTGATTTTCTCAGCTTTCTCACTGAAAGAATCAGGAACAAGGAAGATCCCTCTGTTGTTCACTCCATCTCCATGGAGTATCCAGCTGACATTCAACCTCTCCCATCCTCAGCTTCTCTCAAACAAGTGCTCAAGTCAGAACTTTGCTACACTTCACTAGGCTGAAGTTTCTGTATCTAGATCCATCTCCAGACACCATAACCAGGAACCTCAGAGCAATAAAAAGCACTTTTATACACAACTATCTAACAAGAGAGTTTTTTCAAAGACACCACAGTGGTCCTTGCTTCTGCTCTCCAGCTGTGATGAGGTCCCTACTCACTGCAAGCACTCAGAGGAGACCTCTCTGCTCCTGCAGAAAAGCCTCCAACAAAAACCCACACAAGCAATTTAGAGCTGCCTGTCTTGGATTTTTCTGCGGGTTTTAGGCCAATCTGCTGGAGGAAATGCAAAGAAAATGACCTTTAAAGAGAAACAAAGAAAAGCACATGGATTGCTTGTGCCTCATGATAGACACATAAAGTAGCTGTATTGAGTGTCAGTGTTGACTGTTGGTTGCAGTTCAACATTACAAGATAAATTCCCAGCTGAAAAAACACAACTTGATCCCAAAGCAATTGTTTCACAATAATATTTGCTGGAAAGTCACTGCATAGCTTTGGGAACCCTGGAAAAATTCCTCCAGGGAAGCATTTCCCTCATGCTGCAGCAAAGTCAGTGTTTCTACCAGCATTTATCACACATCTAGCAGCTTTATAACCTTTGAAAATGTGCAATAGCTGAGCTTGTCACAAACTTCCTGATCTTTCTTTTACAGGAGACATGCAATGTTTCCCATCCATTATGCAAATTCAGATTGCAAAATAGTTTCACCAGGAATTGCCTGAATAAATCCAGCAAAGCTAGTTGAGAAGCACTTAAAGTCAACAGACCAGGTCAATAAGGACAGGGTTAGCCTAATCTGTCAGGTAATTAGAGACATAAGTAGAAGATTTGAACACTTTTTTATACAGTTAGGTTCTGAATTCCTTGGTGGGGAAATGTGGGGCTGGATCTGAAGAAATAGAGGTGAAATCTTTGGTGTATATGATTGCATCTCACAGACTATTTCTGTTGAACTATAGCAGCTCTGCAGGTCATTTCTTTTTTTTTTGGCCACCTGCACATGGCAAACATAGAATCATCAAGGTTGGAGGAGACCTTTAAGATCAGCAAGTCCAACCATTAACCTGTCACTGCTGGAACCCCTAAATCATATCCTCTAGAACCAGATCCAGATGCCTCTTAAACACTTCGAGGAATGGTGACTCTACCACATTCCTGGACAATCTAAACATGGGGAGATCCTGTGCTCTGTGGTGTGGGTGCTGCACAGGGCAGAGCTGGAGCAGAGCTGGAACAGCTGCTGGAAATACTGAAGTTCAGAGGAGGTAGGACATGAAACAACTTGCAGATCTGGAAAATGCAGAATCTTAGCATAAAGAGCACCAGAAACTGAAAGGCCTCATCTGAACTGGAGCCAGTAACTCATGGATCTTCCTCTTTGGCAATTCCCCTGCATACATTAAGTGGGAAAATATTAATTATACTACAGCAATCCATGTCTTTCAAAGAAAATAGTCTGTGCTGCTTTCCCATGCCACTGTGAGCCTTCACCCTCATCCTGCAGGCATCACTATCTCTAACAGCATATCCTGCATTCCAGCTGCAGCTGATGGAAACATCAGCCTGACTTGGAACACAGCTCAGCAGCCTGTTGAGTAAGTAAAGGAGACAACTCCAGGCCTTTACTTAACCTGATTCCCACCAGGTCATTTGCACCTCCAGCCTCTCACCCCAACCCCAAGGTGAATCAAGGTGATAGAGTCTGTATCTGACACTGCAGGATATGGTTTAGGGTTTAGGGGTTCCAGCAGTGACAGGTTAATGGTTGGACTTGATTATCTTAGAGGTCTCTTCCAGCCTTGACGATTCTATGATTCTGTCAGAGGTTTGTACCAGATTCTGTATGTGCCTTTTGGCTTTGGAAGGTGAATTCTTCAGGAATACATTTCATACCCTGAAGATGTGAAAACAAGCCCTACTGCAGGTATTATTCAGAGTTCAGTGGTCCATGTCCTCCTAAGAGCAACCATCATCTTCCTGCTCCTGCCAGCATCACCCCTGACAATGTCTCAACACAGAATTTCCTCCAAACAGTTGCTCAAATGGAAAAAGGCTAAGTAAAGCAGAAATCTTAAAATCTACCTTATAGGTTGCTGATGAACTTTATCATCTAACCTTGAACCAGTGGAAAAGAGGGGAAATGCAAGTTTAAAATGTCAGAGTTAGAAACAGAGTGAGTTATCCAGATCCCAACTGAAAGACATTCCTAGGACTCCTGGAGAAGATGAAATTTTGAAGTGTTATATGCAAAAGAAAACATAAAGTGTTGGTGGCTTGAAAACATGTCTGAAGTGTGAAAGATGAAAGGCTCAGAGACACATTCATTCAACTGTCCAACAATCTCAGGAGCTGCTGTGTACAGAATGAGCCCTGATGTAGTGAGGCACAAATGAGATTCAAGAATTGACAGCTAGGAATAAGTCTTGTGTTAAAATAAAATTACACAGAGCAGCCTGCATTCAAAGCTCAGCACCTCTTGCTGGCTCTGCCCTAAAAACACATCCAGTTTAGGTTTAGTATGAAGGTTTGTGCCCATTTTTCATCTGACATCAACAACATCTGCCTGGTGATAAGATGGAACAAGTGATCCTGAATGTTTACATCCACAAACTGTTCCCTATGAACTTAATAGATTGGTCTTGTTTTTCATCAGTCTTGACCTGTTTTATAGGGGTATAAATCAGAGCAAATTACATTTAGATGGTAGTAAAACCAGAACAATTTCAGTGGACATTAACTTTTAAGGTTTTTATAGCTGACAATAGAGAAGGGAACAACTCTAGCTCTTGGACACCTCAGAAAAAAACTACTCCACCTTTAAAATGCTACACAAGCACAAAAAGAATACATGAAGTAAGAGGGATATTTCAATTCTCAGTTCACTATCTGTTTAAATGCAGCTCAAATATCTCTTTGTAAACACAGGCCACACTCAAGCCATTCCTCAGATGAAGGCACATGTTTGCAGCTTTCATTGACAAGCTGTGAGATTCTTTGTTCTCAGCTTGCTCACACATTTGGATGGGTTTATTAGCAAAGTTGAGCATCCCCCACCTTATCCTAACAGCATTTGCTGCAGCAAAAATGTCTAGTTTGCAAAAGATTGGATGAATTTAAAGGAAAGGCAGAAAAAATGCTGATGGAGTTGATGAAAACTGTAAAAGAAATTAATCTGATTAGCTATTTCTGAGAAATAAGGTGCTGAAATGTTATTCTGAAATTTGTCACCAGGAATCAAAGATCCTTTTAGTTAATTGTATCAACTAAGTGTCAAACTATGGGTTGATTTTTCTGCCTCAGAGTTCCCAATCTTGACCATTTGCTGATGACTTTTCACCCAGTCATAGAGTCATAGAATCAGAGTATGTTAAGGGGTTGGGATGGACCTTAGAGATCACCCAGCCCCAACCCCTGCCCTGGGCAGGGACACCTCCCACCAGAGCAGGTTGCTCAAGGCTTTAGCCAACCTGGCTGTGAACACTGCCAGGGTTGGGGCAGCCACAGCCTCCCTGGGCAACCTGGGACAGTGTCTCACCACCCTCACAGGGAAAAGTTCTTCCTAAAATCTAATCTAAATTTCCCCTCCTTCAGTTAGTACTCATTATCCCTTTTCCTATCACTGCAGTTCCTGACAATGTCCTCGAGTACATTCCCAATGCCATTTTTGGGGCATATTGTACAACACTTTCTGGACATGCACTGCTGCTGAAATCCCCATAAAATGAGAGTGAGGCCTTAGAGGGTTCAATGATGTCTGTGATGATCTAAAATGTGCATGGTCAAAACCAATCCTTGGCACGATATTGAGGCTGAAACAGGTAACATATTGTGCAAACACAAAGATTAATTATTGAAAAGTGGCTTGGCAATGTAACACATCAAATTTTTTGTTTGAGAGCCAGTCCAGCACCTTATGAAGATCCAAGAGAAGAAATCAGCCTGTGTTTAGGTACCCCAAAGATGTGATGAAGTGACAACTCACTACAAAACACTATTTGCCTCAGATCATCTCTGTATACAATTTCCTCATGGAAGGAAGTGCAGGGGCAGCACTGACTTCTGCTCTCTGGGACCAGTGGCAGAATCTGAGGGAATGGTCTGAAGTTGTGTCAGGGGAGGTTTAGGTTGGGTATTGGATAATGATTTTTCCTCCAAAGGGTGGTTGGGCACTGGAACATCTCTCCAGGGCAGTGGTCACAGCCCCAAGGCTGACAGAGCTCAAGGAGTGTTTGGTCAATGCTCTCAGGCACAGGGTGTGATTCTCAGGGATGTTCTGTGCAGGGCCAGGAGTTGGAGTAGATGATCCTCAAGGGTCCCTTCCAATTGTGAATATTCTGTCATTAAATTTCACATCTCATTCTAAAAACATGTGGCTGAGATCTGTGCTTTGTGCCCTCTACTCTCAGTTGCCCCTCTGGCTGCAAGGGCAAAGGGTGAACACAAGTCTCTGATGTGCTGGATAGAAAAGAGACCAGTTTAGGGGGAAAATTTGGTTTAGAGCTCTGCATGAGGCTTGGGAACAAAGTTTCAAAGTGCTGAGAGAGAAGGTGGTGGAGAATGGACTGAAAAGACCAAAGTGATAGAGACCTTTAAAACAATCAGGATGGAGGATTAGAGACTGAGAGGAACACAGAGAAATTTATGAGAGTAAAATCACATGCAGCACAAGGGAGGAGTATTGCTGAAACACACAGCAATATTTCCTACACTATATTTATTAAAACTCCTCTCTGAGAAAGAACTATCTGCCTTCACAGCAACTGCTCTTCTCCAGAGAACAAATGTGCTCTATTAGTTTTTCTTTCTCCATCCTGCATTGTTGCAATATTGAGCAATGCTTGAATCTAATTCTTCTGACACAGTTATGAAAAATGTCATTTTTAAACCTTCAAATATTTACACAGCTAGTGAGACTTACACAATTAGAGCCTGAATCAAATTGCCATTTATATTTGTTAGACCACAAAACATTGCTTAAATTCAATCAGTTCAAATAAAAGCAGCAATAAAGCAGTACCAGACGAGAGGAACCCATTTTTGTCTGCATCCAGCTGTTATTTATGTATTTATGTATTCATCTGCTTAATAAATTTGCACCAGCTTTGAAAATCTGCACATTTTAATACCAGTTTTGGAGAGGCAACTTATGGGATTGGGGTGGGGAGGACACAAGTTTTCTTCTCAAGCAGGAACTTGGTGTGCTTCAGTTTGAATCTGTAGTAAATTCATTTACTTCTGTTGTAGACTTGCTTATAGTAATACTTGGCTGTTGAAATTCCCTTTTTGGACTTGCACACCCAACTTGGTACCTTGAAACCCACTACAAGGAGCACTAGAGCATGAGGACTTGTAATATATTCATTTATTTCTGTTGTAGACTTGCTTATAGTAATATATAGCTGTTGAAAATCCCTTTTTGGACTTGCACACAGAGCTTAGCACCTTGAAATCCAATACAAGGTGCATAGAGCACCATAAACAGTCTCAGTGAAAGCCACTGGCATCAGCATCCAGGTCAGCAACGTATTCACTGCAGAAACACATGCTGTGAAGTTTGGGTACATGCTCAGGATGTTAAACTTCTTTCCTGACAGCTAGGAACGTGTCAGGTTCGATAACTGCATTTGTACAATGCCTTTAATGAGTGGATTCTGTCCCATGAACGAAGCTCATAAAAAATTGGGATCAATATTAGGAATACACTCCTTATGGCTGGTAATACTTTGCCAAACTGATTCATTTAGCTTTTCTCACTTTGATTCATCTTTACTGCTTGAAGGAGCTGCTGTTACACACAAATCATGCAAACAGGCTTGAGTGCCTACTTGCACCTAATCTTGTTCACCAATTTCTTTTCATTAGTGGGCTAAAAGCATTCTGCTGCATCCAGAGCTCCACTCTATGCTCTTGGAGTATTTGCCTTAACCCTTTTAACATGATTAAGACAAACAAAGATCAGCACAGCCAACATTCCTCAGACGGACACAGACAAGCACAATGGCTATTGAAGCTTCACAAAGGGAACAAAAGAGCTCATTTTTCCTATAAGTGAGGGGGGGAAATCGAATTGATTGTGATCAGTAAAACATTTTTCCCTTTTTACTTTCACTTAGAGGGGGAAACCTAATTGACTGTGATCAGTAAAGCCAATACTTGGAGATGTTGTCTAGGTTACTGGATTTATTGTCCTTTTTCAGCACTCTTGGCCATTACTTAACTACTGGATTAATTTTATGCAGAACAAATCATCTGCCATGTCATTTTATGTCTCATTAAGCAAGTCTAGCAACTAACCATTACTGCCTTTTGGTCTAAGAAGATTTCCAAACTTATGCGCTGCTAATGATGCTAGAATTAGGAAAAGCAAATACCTTGCTGTGTGCAAAGGTCAGAGGAAGCACTAATGGGATACTTATCTGCCCCAAAAGTAAATTAAATCAATTTCCTGAGCCTTGTAGGAGGTATAAAGATGAGACAGGAGGAAGAAATTGCAATTCATTTGCAGTTGGCTCTCAGTGATACTGTAAAGGAGAGCACTGCTACCCATACAGCCCTGAACATCTGCAGAGACTATCCTACTGGAAGGAGGGATGTGCCTTGGAGAGTTGGTGTCAGCTGGGAACAGGTCTGAATTTTGGGGAACAGATGTATAATGAAAGGAAAGAGGTTTTGCAGAGAGATACACACACATAGAGTCATCACACACATAGAGCCACCAAGGTTGGAGGAGACCACTAAGAGCATCAAGTCCAACCATTAACCTGTCATTGCTGGAACCACTAAACCCTAAAACAGGTCCTCCAGTGTCAGATCCAGATGCTTCTTCCCTGGGCAATTCCCTATTCCAGGACCTGATCATAGAATCAGAGAATTCTGAGGGGCTGGAATGGAGCTTAGAGATCATCTAGTCCAACCCCCTGCCCTGGGCAGGGACACCTCCCACCAGAGCAGGTTGCTCAAGGCTTTAGCCAACCTGGCTGTGAACACTGCCAGGGCTGGGGCAGCCACAGCCTCCCTGGGCAACCTGGGAGAGTGTCTCACCACCCTCACAGGGAAAACTTTTTCCTGAGATCTAATCTAGATTTCCTCTTCTTCAATTTGAACCCATTACCCCTTGTTCTGTCACTGCAGTTCCTAACCAACTTCATCTTCCCTGGAGCCCCTTCAGCTCCTGGCAGGTTGCTATGAGATCTCCACACAACCTTCTTTTCTCCAGGCAGAACAGTCCCAACTTCCTCAGCATGTCTTCACAGGGAAGATGTTCCAGTCCCCTTATCAACCTCGTGGACTGAAGCACCACCCTAACAGTGAAGAAATTTTCCCAAATATCCAGTTTCTATCCCACCCCTGTGCTGCCTGGTTTCAAAGGCTGGATGCCAACTGAGCCATCCACAGCATCAGAGCAGGAGGCAAGTTAAAGCACTGTGATCCTCTTCTTTCAAATGCATCTCATTTCCTATCTCCTCCCTGCTTGGAGTTGTCATTCCTGATGGGAAATTTCGGTCATTAAACAGCAGGGAAGCATCAGGTTTATGTGGCATCGAGGTAACCCCGGGACTGAACAGATGAAGTCTTTGAGATGACTTACTGTCAGTGGTTACAGCATGTTGTAAGGACTTGCATGATGTTTGTGAGCTGTTTGGTTTAATCCTCTCTCTGATGAATGAGTTTTCATAGTTCCAGGACAAACTCCTCATTTTTCTTCCCCTTTTAATAGAACTCCACTGTGCAGCTCCTCTGGAGTTGGCACCTTGTAGGGCTGTTTTGTCACTACCCAAGTTGCTGTAATGGTCTCCTTTGAGTAAATGCTAAATTTTTCCCCCTCCAATTTACTTTTCTCCCATCATTCTGTGTAACTGCATTAGATAGGAAAGATGTCTCAGCTGTTTACCAAGAGAAAGGATTGCTTTATTGTTCTTAGGAATAGAAAATTTCCTTATTCTGCCAGATTCCCTCACTTAAGCCTAGGAAAACAAATAACCATTGACTGGCTGAAGGTCTCAGAGCAAGTCATCCCCCCTGTCTGTACCTTTAAAGGTTCATCAGTTACTGTTTGCAAAAGATTCTATACTGAAAAAAAAGCCCTAAAATATCTATTATTGTTATTAATTCAATATTATATGTATATATAATATAAAATACATATGTATACTCTTCTCTGCCTTAATGCCACAGACTCATTCATCACATCACAACTTCTCCCCCTTCTTTTGTTCGATGCTGCCCAAAGTGTGGCTTGGAGGGCACTGTTATTTCCTCAGCTACCTTTTTTTTTTTCCTTTCCCCTTTTCTATTTCACCTCATTTAACATACTAAGTACATGCCAGGAGTGCAAAAAGAAGACTTGCCATACATTACCATCTGAATGCAATGAGGACCCATTTAATGCTGCCTTAACTTTGGATTTCTAGAGCTTTGAATGCTACTTGGGTAAGCATTTTGCTTAACAATGGTGTGCTATTATTAAGAAAATAACAGCTAATGGCCATATCTTCCTGCTTTAAGAGCTCTCAACTGCATTGAAACAGGAGGCAAATCCACTATTTTGCTGTTCTAAATGAAAGCATCACGACAGGTGAGATGTTTTGATTGTGCTGCCAAGCACTCTCCTTCAATCCAAGTTGAAGCTGCTCAAGTCATTTCACTGATAATAAAAATATCTCAAATAATGTTAGGTATTATTTGCAGACAATTACAGCTAATTATTTTATGTACTTGCTAAACTTTCTAGTCGACTCCCATAGTGTTGCAGGTCATTTTCAATGACCCCATGAATATCTCAGGTGCTCAGTGACACAACAGGTCCTGAAATTACAGCGTCCCAGGGGTTAACTAGAGGCAAGAATTCAGGCAAAACAGTTTCCAGTGGAATGGACTGGCTGTAACAGGCAGTATGGACTGGGGAGGTTTGCAGTGCCCTGTGCAGGTGAGTGAGCATGAGGTGCCAATCACTTTGGCAGGTAACAAGCAGCGAGGGAGCAACACACTGTCAAAACCCCAACTTTGGATTTCTACCATGATAATCATGCTGTGACAACTGTAAAAAAATCTCCCAGGTGGCCAGAGACTTCTAAAACACACAAGCATTCATAAATCCATGAGGGCTGGTGCCTTGCTTGCTGAATTCATCGACCCTGGCAGCTCCACAGCCAGGGATGTACACACTGAGTTAGTACTCAGCAGAGCAGGGCAAAGGACTCCCAGTGCTCACCCTAAAAAGATCTGGCATTAAACAGGCCAAATGAGGCTTCTCAGCAGGGAATGAGCATGGATTGTCTATCAATCTGTCATGGCAAAAACGAGCTCCAAGCAGAGGAATTATTGCTCTTATGGCCAAGGATGCACTGAGCTGCCTGGGAGAGATGTGTGAGAGAAAATGACATGGGAGCAGCAAGAGCAGGGAGAGATGGAAATGAGAGCAGAGATGTTATTAAGACAGACAACCGAGGTAGCCTTGGAGCTACCAGCATATGTGTCAAATAGCTGGTTGGTCATAGAGTTCTAGTCACTGTTCTCACAGTTCCTCATCAGCAAACTCTGACGAGAGTCACTGAATTCATTCCTTTCAACATCTCCAGGAGTTACTTTTAGAAATGCAGCTTTGGTACCTTTTCTTGTTTCTATTTCACCAGCAAAGTTTAAAACTCTCCCCAGAAGTTTCCAAGCAGTTAAAATATATTTCCCCTGCATTTTATTTATAACCATGTGGGGTAAAGTTTCCTATTCCTGCCATATTAAGTGCAAATAATTCCTTTGTATTTTGAGCTGCTTCCAATGCCATCTGGAGCATTTTAACACTAGCTGACTTGCCAGCAACCAGTATAAAATCCAAAGTGCTTGTAAGAAAGATACATGGCTACAAGTTGCCCTATTAGTATTCAATGGGTTAGTTTATAACTTGTGAAGATACCAAGCTGTAATCTGCACCCAACTCCAATTAATGTTAATGGGAATTATGTGAACAGCCAGAATGGCCCTTCAACTCTTGCTACAACAACTCTCATTGTCTACTACTTTACATTTGCATAAGCAATTAATGCCTCATTAATGTCTCATTAGGAACTCATATGGTGTGAGGGAGGAAAGAGCATTAGTGTCTCTGGAAACTGCATTAGGTCACGCATGGAAATGACTTTACTGGTTTCATCTTGTTTTGTATTTGTACGTGCAAAAAAAAAAGATGTAATGGCAGAGACACACAGTTTGGCAGAAAACTGTGAGGCTGCTATGGACAAAGAGCTGCAGAAGATGTTTCCAAGGTATTTAAGCCAGACCCAGAGAAAACCCAATGATCTCTTTCAGCAGAGCAAGCTCAAATCATATCCTTTAGTGTCTGGTGATAAGGGGAAGAAAACACTAAAGGGCCGGGGAATTCCTGACTAGTGGACAAAGGAAAGAAAGCTCTGAAAATCCAGGGAGTGCTTGCTGAGTGAATAAAGAGATAATCAAGATAGGGGAAGTATGCCCTAAAGGACCATTAAGTGCCGGATGAGGAAGGTGACAACGATTTCAGAACTAATTGTAACAACAACCACCCATTCCTGGGAAAAATGAATATGTATGAACATTTAATGTATAAAAACTGTGAAGCTTTCGTCCCTGGGAGCACAGGTTTGGCGGAGCTATCCCCCTTGTGCCCAGCGCTGAATAAACAAATACCTACTACTCAGAGATACAAGTCTGTGAGTAGTTCTTTTCCAGCCTTTTCTCGGCATCACTGGGATTTGCTAATTCTCATATTTAACCTCAAACAATTGGGTAGTCCCATTGAAGTTAGGGTGTTCAGGCACTGGGATATTGCCCAGGGAGGTGGTGGAGTCACCATCCCTGGAGGTGTTTAAGAGGCATCTGGATCTGACACTGGAGGATATGGTTTAGGGTTTACAGCAGTGACAGGTGAGGGGTTGGGCTTGTTGATCTTAGAGGTCTCCTCCAACCTTGATGGTTCTATGATTCTAAGTCAAGTAAAGACTTTTTCTTTGCTGGCCTGTAGCCATCATCCCTTCATCCTTACAGAAATCAAACCCCTTCTGGCTCGAGGTTCTGCTGGTATGTTCAATAAACATAAAACCTGAACCCAGGACTTGAGGTGTTGCCTCACCAGTGCCAAGCCCAGGGGGATGGTCACTGCCCTCATGCTGGGACCACACTAGTGCTGACACCAGCCAGGACACTGTGAAAGCCCCAGTGATGCTGAGAAGTCTTAGTGCAATGACTACAGGGAGTATTTTAAGCTGCAGCATCTGGGGGATCCATGTGAATGACTGATATATTCAAGAGGGTCCACTTAAAAACCAGTTGGGAGCTGCGTGGACACTAAACACACAGAGAAAAACCTTTATGTTGCCTGAGATAGCTCACTCCTTTCCCCAGGAAATCTAATGAGATACATGCTCTGAACTCAAAGAACATCTTGTCTATTAACTGGAAATATAACTAAATGTTCTTGGTGTGTTCATAAACCCTGAGAGAGCACATCTCACACTCTCAGCTCCTGTTAGCATTGTACCTTCAGCATTCTTCTGGGCTGCTGCAGCAAGTACAGCTGGAAAAAGGAGCAAGTTGATCTGGAAGAGTCCCAAAGGGACTCAGTAGCTCTAACACCTGCAGTGCTGTTTCTTACATCAGTACAGTTTCTCCCACTTCAGCTGGAATATTGTGGAATCCTCAGTTCAGTGGGGTTAGACAGCTCAGCTGAGCACCTTCTCCTGGCAGCCACACAGCCCTGGGTCAAAGCTTACAGCTGACACACAAAAGAACAGCACAAAGTGCTCTCATTTTCAGCAGAAAAGGAGATGAGAGAATTAAAACAAGCACAGAGCAGTTCAAAATGGAGAGATATGAGCAGTTAATGAGAGGAGCAAGCCCAGTGTTTCAATGTACCTGTGGTAATTTATGGAGAGAGTATTTCTTCTGGATAAGCTGTTTGTTAGGCAAGTACATGGAGTTAATCCAAGGCTGATTTGTCAGGATATGGGCCATAGCACCTGAAGAATACTCCTGGCAAATATTTCAGATCCATCTACTCTGAACTGTACCTCTACTTACCTCTCAGAGCTGCTAGAACTGGTGTTAGCAGGACTGAAGGAACAGATGAAATGAAAAGTCTTTTACCTGGGAAATGGGGAAGATCTGGGAATAAAAGGCTGTTCCAGAACCACAAAGGGGAATGATGTAGGATTGTGAGGATGAGACAGATGCAAGAAGAAAAGGTACAACGAAATCCTGTCAACAATTCAGCTTTCATTGGTTTGAAATCCTCTTTAGGTTTGCTGTTTAAACTAAGGAATATAGCAATTCATTGGAGAAACCAATCTAGGGTCTCTGTACTCCCATTCTGAAGCTCCTAAGACACTGAACAGTGGCAGGTGCTAATTACACCAATACAAGTGTCCTTAACTCCACCAGTCAGAAATCTCTGAGTTTTCAGACTCATTCCTCAAACCAGTAATTTCTACATTTCTAAATCTTTAAAGAGATCAGGGTTTCTATGAGAAATCAAATGGATGCCCTCATTCCTGAGCTCAGACACAGATATGTTGCCCACAAATCAAAACAGACTCCAAAGGAAGGAGGCTCTGTCCACCACTTCCAGAAGCAGAATCAGTAAGACAAAAGAGAAGAGTCATTAATAAGCAGCAAAACTACAGTTTCTCTCTGTGGTCTCACATCTTGTGATTCTTCTTTGGTTCTATAATGTTTTTAATGCTAATTTCTGCTTTTTAAGGGTCAGACAACTACACAGGCTCAGCAATCACAATGGATGGAAAATCTCCCCTGTGGCTGCTCAGCACTGTTGCTCTAAAATTTAGGGGTTTTAAAATTGTTTTTACTGATTTCTAGGAGTAAAATCCACCTCTGAGAGGGGAATGGAGTGAAACCAGAATAGAGAAACCAGATGGGAATGGAGAAACCAGATCACACCAGTTTAAACCAGACCCAGCTGGGAAAAAAAACCCAGAATGAATGGGATACAAGCATATCCAGCCTGATAAAATCTGTTCGGACTGGATCCAACCAGATCAAACCAGACCCAATCACATCAAACTGGTTCAAAATGGGTCAAGCCTGATACAACCAGTGCAAACAGGATCAAACCAAGTCCAAACTCATCAAGCCAGATCCAACCAGATCAAATTGGTTTTAAATGGATCAAACTGGTACAAAATGGATTGGATTAAACTAGTGCAAACCTTATCCAAGAGGTTCAGACCAGATCAAACTGGGTCAAACTGGGTTAAACTGCATGAAAATGGTTCGTATCACCCATCTGAATCCAAACAGAATGAACGCTGTGGAAAAATGAATACTTCTAAGGTAAGTTTTACAAACATTTGAACCTTCTAGTTTGAGCCATCTTCACCTGCTGAAAGCAGGGGCAGCTCCTCCCGTGGTTGAAGGTTGGAGCTACTGCAACATATTTTTCTCTTCAGCCAATCCCCAACTCAGAGTGCACCAGAAGTGTATTTAAAATACAGAAAACAGAACAAAACCCTCTCTTTAACTGGGTTGAGGACTCAGTTCTTCTGCCTGAGAAAGGGACTTCTGTTTTTCACAATTAGCTTTAGCAACTAGAATTTCAAGACAGTTGGAGTGACAGGTTAATGGCTGCACTTGATGATCTTCCAGGTTTCATCCAACCTTGATGAGTCTATGATTCTAAGACTTGGGCCTAGATTGAAAACCAGCGTAAACTAGGCAACCACTAAACTGCTGCAGTTGTCCTGGCATGAGGGACTGACCTCACTGAAGATCATTATGCAGGTTACTCTGAGAACTGCAACTGAAGGCAAAATGGCCCAAGCTCATCCTCGCTGGGAGCCATCCGCACACAGAGAGTTTACGAGAGTTTGGCTCAGCATGTGTAGGGTGATGCCCTGAAGATAAGGAACTGCCCTGGTAACATAGAATCACTGAATTTTAGGGCTTGGAATGGACCTTAGAGATCATCAACCCCTGCCCTGGGCAGAGAAACCTCCTCACTAGACCAGGTTGCTCAAGGCCTCATCCAACCTGGCTTTGAAACAGCAAGACAAGAAAGACAGTTTTGATTATTTAACTTTAAAGACAGTGTGTGATTAGTTGACAACTGTGGTTATTTACAAGCCTCTCCCCCTCCCAAATGCTATAGATGTTCTCTGGTTTTGCTGAGTGTATCTGTATTCCTCAGTGAATCTGAACAAACCCTACACTTCCCCACCTGTTCTGACAGAAATGGAATTTACTCTATGCACACTGGGGAAAGCTCTCCCAAGCAGAGTCCTCCTACATGTTTGCACATTATTGTGCAAACTCCCCCATGTTTGCACATTGTTGTGTTCTCCCAAGCACAGTCCTCCTACATCATTGCACATTACTGTAAAATAAC
Source organism: Acanthisitta chloris (assembly GCF_000695815.1). Taxonomy (NCBI): domain Eukaryota; kingdom Metazoa; phylum Chordata; class Aves; order Passeriformes; family Acanthisittidae; genus Acanthisitta; species Acanthisitta chloris. Next base: position 13,919 of record NW_008665372.1, on the reverse strand, counting down.
CAATATTTTTTTTTTTTTTTTTTTTTTTTGCTCAGATAACCAAAATCTTTCCTGACCACAATTACTTTGGTCAGATAAGCAAAATAACCAATGGTTTCTGGTCAGAAACACTCTGCAGTGTGTGTAAGCCTTCTGGAGATGTGTGAAGCTTTCCTAGTGCATCAGGGCAGATCTAATATGTTTTTTCTCCATATTCAGGATCAGAGTGACAGCAGCCTTAGCCTTAATTGTCTTTAAACACATTGCCAGGGGAAGAAAAACAGCTCCATCACACAAGTTACTGAAAGGGATTGACCTCCTATAACTCAAAGCATTGGCTTCAGTGGGGCTGGGAGTAATGTCAGTGCTCACACCAACCTGCTGCCTGCCAAGCTCATGCTTTGCATACTTCAGTAGAAAAACCAGCTGAAACATGAACAGTGTTTATATCTCTACATTTTTCTCCTGCCCTTTTGTAAGAATTAATGCCTTAATCAATATTTCCAGAAGTGAACATGGTGTTAAAAACTACTTTTGATTAAACAGTTGTTGTACTGCTGGTGGTTTTGTAAGCGCAGATTTAAATGTTAGAGGCAATCTGTTAAGTTTTAGAAGTGACTATGCTTTATTAGGCTATATTGGACTTACTTTAGGCTTTGCAAGTCAAATCTGCCATCACCTTTTAATTAAAAGTCTTTCTGCAAGAGTCTAATTTATCTCCAGTTGAGGCAACAGACTATGTGAATAGAGTCTGCTTCCATCTCAATAGATCAGATGTTTTCTGTGAGGAATAAAAGCCTTTTTTGCCAGTTCTTAGTTGCAGTCCCCAGGCCAATGTACAGCACCATGTTGGCATTGAAGAGAACAAATGGATGGTTAATAATGATGATTATGATGATTTCTTTGGGCTTAGATATACTCAAGTGAATGATCACAAAAATCATGTGCAAAATGGGGCTAACAATTATATTCTGCAGCATGGCTTTAAAAAGGAAACTAAAGGAAGAGAAATAGGCACAAGACTGATAGACCAATGAACAGGATTGTGTCAAAACCCTAATCATATGAAAAATTGGTTGGTCTACATGTTCTGCAGGCACCAGCCAGTTCCTTCTAGACTCCTTGACACCATGCTGGGCTTGGCCTGCAAATCCCAGGCTCTCAGTCACTGCAACTGCACCAAGACAACCTGATTATGGGCTGCTGGGTCAGACTTGCTTTGTGTTTGGCAAACTCAGGTCCCAGGAGCTTTAGGCCAGTCTTTGCCACCCATCACTAATGCTCACATCTAAGAGTTGGCTCCCAGCCCTCCCAGAGGCAGCAGTAGTGGCTGAATGGGGCACTGGCTCCAAAGACAACTGTTTTCTTTACAGGAGCAGGAAAACTGGCAGCACATCTGCCTTTTGGGCTCAGCAATCCCATTGCCAGCAGGAGCCAAAAGCAGCAATGTTTTAATTCAACAGGAGGGACTGGACAGAAGTGCCTGGCAGGGGACAGATGATTCCCTCTGCCACCTCTGCAGCTGGAGCTGTGTCACCCAACATCAGAGGAAAGGGAATGCAAGTCAGAGCCCTCAGTCCTCTCCTTGTATCCCTGTTTTCAGACTGAAATCCCAGTCCCACAACTGTTTCACCCTCTGCATTTCCTACAGTTGGACACAGTCACAACCACAAAGCAAACACAGCTCGTGCTGACAGACTTGGCTCTGAGGGTTCAACAGTTCACCTTAAAAGCTGACAAATGTTCTTTTGCCAAAAGATCAGACTGTCTGCATAAGCAAACTTGTTGGCAAGAGTTTTCTCCCACATTCTTTCTCTGCCTTCTTCTGTTTAAAAAATTATCTGATTACCAGTAGAGGCTGGAAAACACATTCAGCATTCAGATCCTCCAGTATGAAACAGCATAAGTAAGCAACTAAAAGGAGGAGGGCATGGGATGTCCTGAGATATACTGAGGCTCAGAGAAATAGGACAAATTCCTAATGTCCTGGTTGTTTCCCTGCTATTAGGGAAAGTGTGTGTGCAACCCAATTTTGAGTGTTTCACTTCTTGGTGCCTTGTTAGCAACAATTGCAGTTCCCAGGAGGTCTGAACAGTATAGTGTCTTGTACTAACTCTATATAGAGTGAATCTTTGGGGAATTTCATCCTTCACAGTACAAGCTATCAATACCAAAAAAATCATCACTGCCTCTCGTTGAACAAATCTTACCACAGTTACTGTACAGGAAGAAATGTTAACTCTTTAAAACCTCTTTATCTACTGTTCTTTCCTCAAACCACATATATCTCCCAGTATCTGAGGTTTAACAAGTCTTGTCTGTCATGTTGTAATTACTTCCCTTCCACCCCTCTCCCCACTACATCTAAATAAAGGCTTTTACATCTTACCTCCCAAGCTACTATGAAATGCCTTTGTTTTTGAACACAGTAGAACAAAAACAATGTTGTATTATTCAGTAGCCGTGGGAAACAGTTCTTTATTTGGATGCAATTAAACTTAAATGGTTAGTTCTGCTTTTTATCAAAAGCCTCTATGAAATATGTATAAACACAGCAATCTTTGCCTGCTCATTTATTCACTTTGAATAAACTATGCAGAATTAAATTGAGCTTTATTTCAGTCTTGCTCTTAATAAGGTGGATAACTAGCTAGGAAGTTCTCAGGACATGTTACATGCTGTATTGATCTTGTTTCTTTAATCTACTCCCAGAAACAAAGGGGTTGGAATCTTGATGCTTCAACTGTCAGTGTTTCCCCTTGCTGGAAGTGTAACTCTGTGCACCAGCTGAAACTGGTGGATTTTGGCCCATTTCTTTCTCATTAAGTCAATGGGCATTTGCTCATTGATGGTGACATCTGAGAGCCTGAGGCTGATTCCCATGGCAGAAATCCACAGAGCTTTGGAAATCACAATTTAATCTACAAATATTTCTTAAGCTTAATTTCTGCCCAAGTTTTCTGGGAACTGGAGGAGTTTTAACTGGAGTTTTCTGAGAAGTGTTATTGCAAGGCAGTTTTAGGGCAAACAGAGGGAAGATTCCAGAAGAGATAACCTGTAAATCACTACCAGTTTGCTACCAAAATCAGCATCCAGGAGTATAAACTCCTCAGGTTGCTCTGAGGTGGAGGTTGATATCCCACAGACCACTGGGCTCCCTCATGCACAGAAGAAGACTCTGATCTCTCCATCCACTTGAAGATCATTTCCATGTTGTTTTGGAAACAACTACCAACATTTTGCTTGCTTACCCCCCCCCCCCCCCCCCAATTTGATCATTTCAAGGAAAACCAGGTTTATTTATAATTCTGAATGAAAAATTCTTCACAATGAGGGAAGTTCCTGCAGAATGGAAATGCTGAGGATTTCACAGTTTTACCTATTGGAACCATCAGATGGCTGAAGCCACAAAGTTATGAGAAAGATCATGTTGCCTGGGCAACAATTTTTCCCCAGTCAGCAAATCAGTCTTGCAACTTATTTTTAGATTTCCTCAAGGAAAGAAATGCCATTGCAGAGAGGAATGTTGGCAACAAACAAACAAGTGTTCCTAGAAGTAGTAAAAATATTAGTTTGATTACATCGCTATGAAAGAAAATACAACCTAGGCTTCAGCAAAACAGCCAAACCCACAAGCTTTTAAAGAGACAAGTCAGGTTATGTGTTGCAGACACACAGATTTTGTACCTGATTTTCATGAGCACAAAATGAGCTACTTACACATCTAAATGTCTAGTTATACATTGAGAGATAAACATGCTTTCCCTGCACAGAACCCAAAATCTGGTGCTGCATCCTCCAAAGCTGCTCTAATCTTTTATTTAGCAAGGCCCTGAAATTTAGATTCACATGACATGTATTTCAATGTTTGTGGAGTGTAAATATATTTGGGGATTTGCCACACTTCTCAGCTGTCAGGAATTTTAGTTTTCAGCCTGTTTATGCAAAGTGACATTATAAAAAGAAGCAAAACAAGGAAGATAAAAACATGTGCAATTGGTTCTGATGTGCTAAGATAGCTTTTATTACCATTTAGCCTCGTGAGCAGCTCAGGAACTCAAGACTCACAGGGGCTCCAGTGCTGCATTTTGCTCACCAACATAAAACTCTCTCTAAGGAAACAATTCAGATATTCCAGGGGGAAGAAATGGCCAAAAAGCAATTTCTGAAGGACTTGAATGGCCATCTCTTGTTGAAGAGGAGCTATTTCTATCTCCACAAGAGTGAAAATTCCCCATGATCAGTAAACCAAGTCTAGAGACACTCTGGAAACAGCACTTGTCCCACTTCCATGAATTACATCATATTAAGAAGTACACTTGAAACTCATTTTTTAAGAAGATATTCTCTCTGTCAGCCACTTTCTAATCAGATGCAACTTTACTCTCCAACCAGCACAAGTTTAATTTCCCAGCTCAGCACAAACTTCTCGTTAGGGTTACACCTGGAAAGGATGCTCAGGTAGATGTTTTATTCCTCGTTAAGCTACTAGGGATAGCTCTAAAGGGATTTCTTGTAAATGCCAGTCCAAGTCTGCTCTCAGACATGCAGGAGTGCTTTACACAATTAAACAGGCTTATTCTTTCCAGGCTGCTGCCAAAACCTCTGTATTCCTGGCCCTGCTTGGACTTGTTCGTGCTCAGGCTCTGCAGAGGAAGGATGCAGGAGTCCAGCAGAAAGGATGCAACAATTTCAACTGCAATTCCCTGTTTTAAGAATTTTTGGTTTTGGAGTGGCTGATACAGGGTGCTGTGGATCCAGATGGACACCACTGACACGACAGCCCTGGCCCATCATGGTCTCTGCCCCCCAAAAAGCTACAAAACCTCATGGGAGAAAGTGCTGCCTGGAGGGAGAGGAGCAGCCCCTAGGACTTGTGTCCTTTGTTTTCTAGCTGTGTGCAAAGTGCAGGTAACACATTAACCACCCCCTCCCATACAATAGCTGCATCTAAGATAGGTAGCTCATTGGGAGGAGAGGGAAAGAAAGACCAATTCAAGTATCACATGTCCTGCCCTGGGCCAAAGCACATGATGTCACCAGGAGCATCTGTGCAAATTGCCCCACTTTAGGAACCTTCCCCAGTTCTCTTGCATAATTCTACTCCAACATGAATTAATAACATGCACTAATCTGCACTTAAACCCCCTTTGTACCCAGATGTTGCCATGACCCTTAGCTACTCACTTCTGTCTAGGCTGATAATTCATCTGGTATACCCTAGCAGCTTCCCTCTGCTCAGGAACTGAAGTCTCAGGAGTGTAGAGCATCTCATAGCTCAAATCATGAATCCCTTGGCAGTTTTTGCATCCAACTCCTATCTGTTATTTCTCCATAACTGGGACACACTATGACTTCTACCCCCTTACCTGTCACCCTTAATTTGGGTCTGAATATATGAGATTCAGCTGTGTATTTCAGATGCTAAAGGCATTCCAAACCCTGGTGCAATAAGAAGGTTTCCTTAGCAACAGTCACCATAGGAAGCCCTTTAAAGCTGCCTTTCCTGACTCTTGTAATTCAGCTTTTTTCAGAGTCTTATACAGGTAAATCAGATAGAAAGTTTTTGACGTGGACTTACAAAATAGCAGCAGAAAAATAAGAGTATTGAGTTTGAATGCAAATAACTTGGTTCTGAATATGCTTCGGAAACATACCTCCCATTTAAGCTCATGGTATTAGATGCAGCAACTTGCACAAAAAAGCAAGCAGAAGGTAGAAGATTTTTTAGAAGAAGTAGCCAAAAAATATTCATCTCTTCCAAGAAACCTTGGATAGGAATGAGCCACACCATATATTTATTATGTCATGTTAAGATAATTAAACAGCTGCTTTATGAACCACTGAACCAGTGTGTTAGTTGATGCTGCTGTAAGTTTACTTGCAATTCATACTCCAGTCCATCTTTCATGCTAATCTAATAATGAGGCATCAATTAATTCTCACAGCTTTGAAAGGAGAGTGTGGGAAATGCCATTGCTTCAGTAATGTCTCCAGGAAGATTTTCTTTTCTCTTTAATTATATCCCAAAAGCAAAGCCAGCCAATATAGCTGCAGTGAAGTTACCACTTGTAAATGGCAACTAGCAGCTCATTAATCAATGGGTTCTCTGCAAGGAGATACCTTGTCTGTGCTGAGCAAAACATGAGTCTGATTTTACAGGAGGCATAAGCAATAAAATACCTACTGCTAATGCCTAATGTGATGATTCCCTTTTACTTGTGTACCTGCCACTGTGAAATATTACTGAAATAAGCTGTTTTCAAGCATGATGCTTTCAGCATCAGTAAATCAGCATTTCACTGGCAAGGGAAGAAACCATCCTTATTTATGCAAGACCCTTGCAGAAATGTGCTATTTCTGGAAGAGGCAGACATCAGAAAATGTTTTCCTCAGAAAACAGAGCTGTTGTCCACGATAAAGAATTACCCATATCTCAAAGCAAGGCAGAAGCATAGAGGGTGAAGAATGTGAAGAGAAGAATTCAAAGCTTTGTTAAGGCAGGGACCACATTAGAACTTTGCTCTCTTTGCTGGGGAGGTTGTGCAAGCTGTTCCTGCTGCTGTTAAGAAAGGTTGATGTTTCCTAGCAGGTTCTGGATAGTACTTTCTCCCAGTCCTTTGCTTAGCACATATTGGAATGGGAACAATTGAATAAATTAGAAATTTATAGTTTATGAGAATCATAGAATTTTTAGGGTTGGAATGGACTTAGAGATCATCCAGTCCCAACCCCTGCCCTGGTCAGGGACACCTCCCACCAGAGCAGGTTGCTCAAGGCTTTAGCCAACCTGGCTGTGAACACTGCCAGGGTTGGGGCAGCCACAACCTCCCTGGGCAACCTGGGACAGTGTCTCACCACCTTCACAGCAAAAAGCTCTTCCTAATACCTAACCTAAATTTTTCTCTTTCAATTTATCCCCATTACTCCTTGTCCTGTCCCTGCAGTTCCTAACCAAGAGTCCCTCTGCAGCTTCCCTGGAGCCCCTTCAGCTCCTGGCAGGTTGCTCTGAGTTCTCCACACAACCTTCTTTTCTCCAGGCTGAACAGCCCCAACTTGCTCAGCCTGTCTCATCTCCTGATGCTTCAATCCTCTTGGCCTCCTCTGGACTTGAACCAACACTTCCATGGCCCTTTTACATTGAGGGCACCAGAACTGTGCAGTATTAGTGTAGTATGACACTATAAAGCAATGGCAAAGACAAAGCTGCAGACAGGAAAACCTTTTATGGGAACAAGGGCAGTAGAAATGTTGGTGCAGAAAGAAGACACTGCAGTTGAGGGAATTTTGAAGCATAAGAAGAGGTGCTAATATTTTTGCACTGAGCAGTGAGAATCCTTTGTGTTTGCTGCCTACCTGCCCAGCAGAAACAAAATTTGGTCCTGTAAACTTGTGTGCCTAATTGGAGGAAAAATACTAGTTAAGAGCCAGTGGCCTGGAAGAAGTTCTCCCTTTGGAAGAATTTCTTTTCCTACATCTTGCTTGTTCTCCAGAAGCACAGTCAAAACATTCTGGCCCCCTGCAGAGCTGTCCAACTTCCAGAGGCAACACCTCCTTTCCTTCCAGAGGGGCTGCCACTGGGTCCTTGTGTCCTGAAGATCAGCCCAGGCATTTATTCCCCTCCATATAGTTGCTGTGGGACACCAACCACTGTATGGATAAAAGGAGATGCTTCAACCTGCCATGTGCCTCAATGAAATCTTTGAGTACAACCAAAGTAAAATGGAATGGACAGTCTTTCCAAACTGCTTAGTCTTCAAAAGGAAGTGTTGTTGGGGACAGGGAGCATGGGTTTAGGAGCAAGAGGAGCATGACTCTTCCATGCTTTCATCACCTATGCTAATGAATATTAGCTTCTGCATGGGACAGCCACAGTACTCTCAAACAGAATCTGCTCATTGACACAAGAGGCTCTGCCAAAAGGCCAGGTCTGTGCTGCTGTTTACAGGCTCTTTTTTAAAGCTCAGTTCTCAGGAAACACAAGTAGATTACATACATTCACTTTTTTCAAAGTGGACTGTGAGTTCTGAAAGGTCAGTCATGATTATTGACTGCTTCATAACAGTACTAAAAGCCTTTTCATAGCAGAAGCACTTGATCACTGCAAAAATATTGATTCAGGCCCCAGAAAATACCACTGTGGAGGACATGAAGAATATTGCAGAATAGGAGAGCTTAAACACACAAAACAATTCATCCAAACTTTTCACAGTTGCCTTTCAAGAAAAAAGGACAATTAGGATCTTCATTCTTTTAATTGCTAACCCTGATGATTCTATGACTTGGGTACACACCAGGATGAACTGGAAAAATGGGGCACCATCTATTAGCAGAACATTTTCTCTTGTCATCCTTTGTGGCAAAATGTATTTTAATAAATACATTACAGTGCTCATACTTGGGACCAAGGGGATGAAAGGAAATCCCACAAAATATCCTGTAAATGCAGAAAGCTATGCAAGCCACAGGAGGTTTCTTGAGTCTGGCAACACACACAAGCTGCTTCAGAAAGGGGATATTGAAATGTACTTTTGGACAATTGCATGAGCACACAGTGCCAAGATGTCCCTCAGGGGGAAGATCACAAAGTTCACAGCTGTAATATTAACATAGGATGTCATCCTAGAGATACAGAAGATGCTTAATCCAGGATTAAGGGATTACAGTTGCCTCTCTCAGGTTTCCAACCTGCAGCACAGATAGGTTTCTAAAGCCTGGATGGCAAACAAGGACAATTGATGTCATGCAGTCTTTAAGTCTATGCCACAAGCAAAACAGAAATAACTTGTCCCAGCACCATGAGGCATTTTCTGGGTTTAAATCTTAGAAGAGAGAGTTAGTTGGCCTCCAATAGCATCACAGTCAAACAGATCATAGAGTTATGCACAATATGCATCTACCTAGAGCTGGAGGCTTTTTCTGTTTTTGGAATGACTGATCCAAGCCTTTAAGTGCTGCTCTTACAAACTCTTTAATGAACTGTAAACTGAGTGCATCCAGGCCTCTAAAGTGGGATGGGTTGAGACAACAGGGAGCACAGGACACTGCAAACTCTATGAGGGAAAACCACACATTAACACCTTGAGAATATCCCTGCAGGGAAGGTGTTAAGTAAAGGATAACATAGAGGTTTCTATTGCATTCCAGACAGGAATTTCCATTAACTTGATAGTAAATGTGGACAATAAGCTTTATGAATGTCTTAGGGGTCATTTTAACTGACCTGTAAAATACAGCAGTGTGAAATCCCTTCAGATCATGCTATTAGCAAGATGCAGAACAGCATGGAAGAACTGTGATGACACCTTTGTGTACCTGGAGAAAAATTCTTCCATAGAAGTGGAAGGAAAACCATGAGAAACATAATTAGGACTTTGAAAAATGGAACTTGGGACACAAGTTCATAAAGCATGAACTTGGCTGGGGTTTGTTTGGCTTGAATAACTCCTTATGCTTTGTATTTGCTACACAAGATGTACCTTGATCAGTATCAAACTGAGGTGTCTTCCCCAGTGTACATTTGCTGATGTCCATCAACAGATGCTACTCAAATATTCCTAACGAACCAAACAACATGAATTTGGGAATGCATGCTGTACCAGTGTTCAGAATTGATGTATATTTGCCAGAAAAACTCTTGGTTTCATTCCCAAATCCAAACAATTCTTTCCAGGCCGGACAGTGCGTAGAACTGTTGTTTGCTACCAATGATAAATTCACTCAGTGTTGTTCAAAAATCATGTTCAGGAGGGCAGGTCTGTTCATGGGTTCATAGAATGCTAAGGAGTTGGAAAGGACATTAGAGATCATCCAGCCCCAACCCCCTGCCCTGGGCAGGGACACCTCCCACCAGAGCAGGTTGCTCAAGGCTTTAGCCAACCTGGCTGTGAACACTGCCAGGGTTGGGGCAGCCACAGCCTCCCTGGGCAACCTGGGACAGTGTCTCACCACCCTCACAGCAAAAAACTTCTTCATGACATCTAACCTAAATTTCCCTCTTTCACTTTATCACCATGAGTCCTTGTCCTGTCACTGCAGTTCCTAACACAGATCCCTCTGCAGATTCCCTGTAGTCCCTTCAGCTCCTGGCAGGTTGCTCTGAGTTCTCCGCACAACCTTCTCTTCTCCAGGCTGAACAGCCCCAACTTTCCTGGTAGCTAATCTAAATGTCCTTATTTCAGTTTGTACCCATTACCCCTTGCCCTGTCACTGCAGTTCCTAGATATGATTGCTTTCTGTCACACATGCTCCAAGAAGACATTCCAGTCATCAGGGCCACACGATTCACCAGGGCTTCCCTCACCAGGTCCACCACCCACCACAGGAGTGCACACAAGTCTTCATTTTCCAGAGCAGAAACGTCCCTTTTCCCAGCCACAGTTCCACCTGTTGGGGCTGGATGCTGCTGCAAGACTTGCTTTAAAACCACAGGCTTTAGATTTTAAGATGAAGCTGCAAATTCTTGGTTACTCTTGTGTTATTGCTGGTGATTGAAAAGATACTGATGGGACCTGGTTGAATGCCCAGATGTCTATGAAAGCCATTAATTAATAAAACCTTGAACAACCTGCTCTGGTGGGAGGTGTCCCTGCCCAGGGCAGTGGGTTGGGACTAGATACTCTCTAAGCTTCATTCCAGCCTGTTAATATACTATTATTCTTCTGCCCTCCCTCTGGTTTCTCTCAATAATCTTTCCTCTTCTACCACACAATGAAAGTGTTGCTGCAAATAAATCTTCCTTCAAAGACACTCCCAATGCCGTCAGCCTCCCTGAACTCCTATTCTAACATCTTCCATAGGAGATGCTCTTTGGCCCAAGTGTATCACAAATCAATGAGCACTGTTTGAGCTGAGTATCTATTAGTGTTTCATGTAGGCTGTAGCAACTTGAAACTGTAAAGAATGAGCTGGGGATGTTTTGTCACCATTTATTATGTTGATTGTGTATTTATTCCTCGAAGCAGGATCCTGCCTAATGCTCTGTGCTTTGCAAAAAGCCTGGCAGCTGGTGTAAATGAGTTATAGACCCATTTGCCACCAAACCAAAGCCCAGAGCCAGATCAAAGCCAGATCCAAAGAAATCATTTTTCTGTCCCAGGCTGGATGGTTTCTCCTCTGCCCTGTAAATAAAATTGATATTATTTCATCCAACTTCTATTTTCTCCTGATCAAAATATGATTATGTCTAATGCTACCCTGTCCAGGGCACTGAAGTTATACGAGATGTGAAAGCTTATTGATGTATTCAATTACTGGCTGCTGCTCCATTGTCTGCTGAGCAGAGAAGCTCAGTTATCAGTTCTTTAGAGCTGTACATTTCTGCCTAACAAAGTCATAACTCCCACAATTACCTGCCTGATGGATGGAAAACAGAAATATCTCACGAGTCCAATGGTGTTATCAGCTCTTCTCCATCTCTCAAATGGCTTTATATTAATGAGATTAGGGCTGGGAAAGAGGCAGCACAGGATTTAATTATTTATATTTCCCCTCCTATGGCAGAGACATGCTCATGTTTCTTGATCTGCATCATGATTTTTTCTATAGCATAGCATTGCCACTAGATGAAATGTGAAAAGCAATGAAACGTAACCTTTCTGAAGCCTTATGTAACTAAGGTTTACAGAGCTATTTTCCCCACCATCTAGACATCTAACCCTTACACCACAAGAGTCGGCACAAGACTCCTAAGCAGACCCTGCACTGAAAATATAACGACACCCTTGGATTTAATTAGGCTGAATAATTCTCAGGAGCTGGGGCCATCCGCTGCAGGTAGCCACAGTGTTTATAAACATCCTGAATATCAGGGACATTTTGCTCAGTATAGTTTTCCATGCTTTATAACAGCACTGGGTAATGAGCTAGCATATGCAAAATCCTACTTTCCAAATGCCAATGCTCTCTCACCTAGACTTTTTCCCTAGGAAATCGAGTTGGAGGCTCGTGGTATATTTTTACCCCTTCCTTGGCTCTTCTATCAAAGAGAAACACGTTCTCTTACTACAATTTCCTGTGAGGAGACAGACACAGAGAGGTATTTTCCACAGGGTTGTTCTGGGATGATATCCCTGCAGGAAGCACTGAGATTTTAATATAAACAATATAGCTGTGATACAGCAAAACTGCCCTAAAGGCTGTTGAGGTTGGCTTTGTGTTTATTATTTCTGTTACACAAAAAAAGCATTTCAGCTTCATCATCACTAAACACAGCAAGTTTCAATCCCAAAAGAATGAAGTTACTGTGGAAGTCAAACACATGGAGAAGACCTGGTAAGTATAGCAACCAGAAAAAATCCTGGTCCAAACTAGACAGGTTAGAAATGTTGATGTTCCATGGAGCATGAAAGCAAAATATTTGACCAGCTAAGAGACTCAATTTTTTCCCCTACACATATAGCAATAGATGATCTCAGCTTGGTGCAGATCAGGGTGCAGTTTGAGGCTGAGACTTCCTTGACCCCCTGGGAGAGATTAGACCACAGAATCAGTTAGGTTGGAAGGAACCACAGTGGGTCTGGTCCCACCTCCCTGCTCAAGCAGGGCCAGCCCAGAGCACATGCTCAAGATTGTGTCCAGTGAGTTTTTGAGTACCTCTAGTAAAAAGAATCCATGACCTCTCTGGGCAGCCTGTTCAATGCTCAGTGACTGCACAGAAAAGTTCTTCCTCATACTCAGGTGGAACTTCCTGGGCATCAGTTTTGGCCTATTACCTCTTGTTTTATTGTTTTCCAGAACTCAACAATCTGATCCATCCTCTTGGCCTTTGTCATTCATGTACTTCAATACATTAATGAGGTTCCCCTCAGTCATCTCTTCTCCAGGCTGAACAGGCCCAACTCCCTCAGCCTTTCCTCATCACTGAGGTGCTCCAGTCCCTTCAGCAGCTTTTTCATCCTCCACTGGACCTGCTCCAGGAGCTCCATGTCCCTCCAGTACTGAGAAGTCCAGACCTGAACACAGCACTCTGGACCTGCTCCAGGAGCTCCATGTCCCTCTGGTACTCAGGAGACTTTGCAGCATCTCTCTTTGGCTCTCCTGACTGCACATTGCATGCAACGAGTGACATTTAATCCATCATCCTCCACTCCCAGGAGGCAGAATCATGGAGCTCTTCAGAAGCGACCTCACAGCCCCTCATCCCTCCCACCTACTTGTCTCCAGCTCCTATGGACTGTCTTTCAAACAAAAAGGGTTAAAATGTCACTGCCACACAGATGATTTTCAGCAGCATTACTCCCTCCCAGCTCATCACTCTGTAGCAGCCTGACTGCTGTCACCCTCCTCTATTATATATAGCAGATGACAGGAGTAATCTTTAGTTCAGAGCTGACAGTTTGTTTTATAGAACCCTGAGCATGGTGTAAGCAATATTGCTTGGCATCACTGGCAAACAGCTTGAGGTAACTCACATATCACTGGTAACAACACCAGGGATAACCACACCTTCCCTTTAGACCCTACATTTATTTTGGGTGCATTAATATATCTTTTTTTGCCAATGATCAGTCTGTTGTAACATTGAAGGAGAGAGATCTGTTACACTTAAAATCTATACTGCATTTCAGACCAAAAAGCCAAACAGACATTTTTCAGCTCAGAGTAGTTAAAGCAATGCAGATAAAATCCTGAGACAACAGCTTTGAAGACTAGACATCTGCATTTATCTCTATACTTACACTTTTCTATCTTCAATATTGTTTCCTTCTTTACTAAGGAACCTTAACTCTACTGGAAGAACCTGAGAATCAAGACAATTCACAGGTATTTGTTTAGAAAGCACATGTTAGCATGTGAAGTGGAACTACTTATGACATTTTCAGAAAGCTCTGAATAATCACTCAGCATTAAAAAGGTTGATAGAGGCAGTGTTTGCTATGACATTTTTAATCTGTAGCATCACTCTCTACAAGTACCTGACAGGGTTGGAGAGAGGTGGG